>NC_054535.1:101481373-101600088 GCF_017654505.1 Polyodon spathula
TGGTTTTCAAAACACTCATGAAGAAGCTTTTTTGTCAAACATAATTGCTCACATAACTTTGTTTCTATTATTATTATTGACGGTTTCCATGACATCCTGGAGAAGCCCATTTTCCTCTTAGATACTACAGTACCTAACATAAAATGCTGTGCACATGCTTCACCTGGGTTATAATGCTGAGCGTGTGCTCTAATTAAAGCACTCTGCATCCCTGCCTTTACTTTATAGCTCAGCTGCAGTTTTCTAAAAAGGAATTTTCTACACAAAAAGCCAACAATAAAAGATGCATTGTGCAGAAAGATGCGCTGTTATGTTTTATCAATGAAAAAATGTTAGTTAAATCTGCACCTAGTATCACCGTGAATTTACTGTTTGAAAACAGCATCCCTCAGCCTTATTCAATTAATCAAAAATAACAGCCTACTACACAGTCTCGTTAGCACTGTCAACAATACATGCTTCCTGTCAAACCTACTTATTGGGAATAACAGCCACAAAGAGGACTTGATTTTGCAGATGCCAACAGCTGCCTACATGACGGAGACACAGTTGGCATTGTGCACGCCCACACAGAAAGAATACGAATTACATAGAAATGGGTTCCCGAGTGGCTCACCTGGTAAAAGCACAGCCACGTGGTGTGCAGAGTGAGTCATACAGTCAAGGGAGCGAGGGTTTGGGTCCTGGCTGTGCAAAGTCACCCTATAATTCCTGTAACAGCACAATCAGAGTGTACGAGAATCTGAAACCTTATAATTCCTGTAACAGCATCCAGGTTTAAACAACTATATTTAATGAGAATGTAACAGTCTTATACTGAGCTTGCAATCCTGCTTGACTATTTAATTCAGAAGCTGTCATTACTTGGATCCATACTTAACACAGTATCTAATAGCACATTGAGGGACTGGATCACGTTCACAAATTTTCAAATGTAATCAACACAGTGAATAAACATGGTTGGAATGTGTGGTCTAAATCTAGTTCACAAATGGTGTTTAATTCCTATACAAACTTAAGTCTATACTTCCTAAACTGTTTTAAGACTTGAAAAAGGCTGCAATACAGCTGACAAAGGACAAATCATTGTGTTTTTAGAAGAGGCTAAACAGGAAAGATATCAGAATGTTACAGACTAAAGAGCGCCTGGTGTGAAAACAGGACAAATGAAATGATGGGGCACTGTTGTTTGTTTTATTGATTTGCTGCATCACAAGATAAATACAAAAATACAATTTTATAATACATATAATGGTTCTTCAAAACACATTTGCTTTATGTTTTCTTCATTTTAATTAAAAGGACAATAAAAACAAGAACACATCCACACTACGTTAAGAATGACTGCTGTACAACTCAGAGTTGTATAAATACACCTTTATATAATTTGGGGGAGGGGGGCGAAGGTTTCAGTAGTTTCATGCTTATCCTCCCCTTTTGACAAATTGACGATTAAAATCGTTGAGCATTCTTAAAATGTTGGCTTTTTAAAGATCTGATTACAAGCACCTAAGCAGGAAGGAATTGCAAGATGTTCCCCGTGGACAGTCACACAGTTTCCCGATCCGGGCACCTTTCCTCAAAGCACACTGCTCCCCAGCGTCGCACTGCCAACCAAACAAGACACACAAGTTCAGCTTCCTGCAACGCGACAGAACGTGAATGACAGAAGAACGCAATGTCAACTGAAAATAACGCAGGAAAAAAAATGACATGTTGTTTCTTAAAAGCCACACACTAAAACTCGTTTCTCATAAACAAAACAGACGCACTGATTTGTCACATTAAAATTGAATGACAAGAGATGGAAGCTGTTTTCAAATTTCCACGCTATTTTACAAGGTGGGGTTTTAAACAAACAACTTACCATTCCGCTGTTCTAATAAGTCCCTCTGTACAGGCACATCGCATGTCTGCATTTAAAATGTGATACTAAAAGTACGAGTTTTCACTTTTAAATTACTGGAATTATTATTAGCCTATATTTTATATTAAAAAAGGTAATGGTTTTCCCCAAATATAATTATAACTGTAACTCACCATAGGCAATTGGCCATACTTCTTCTCATAATAAGGTATTCTCTTGCTTTTAAGTTTTTCAAGAACTTCTTGCAAGGCTTCTATCTGTTTAAAGGCGGCAATGTAGACAGTCATCTTTATTTTAGTAGCGAGAATTATTACATTGTGAGACAAAAATAAACGATGAACAGTTGGTAATACAGGCTGTCAAACGAATTAAAACAAATATTATGTTATGATATAATAACAACAGAACAATAAACGATTTTGTTTTTAAATAAAGACATTTAAAACCAGAAATACACAGAGTTCGATTACGGTTTTTGATCGACTCATAAAAGTATAGGACAAGCATACATTTGCACTGATGAAAAACGAGAACACTACTTAGTAGTTTTCTAATAAATTGGGCTACTGATTAACCAAAAATAGTATGCAGAAAAAATAGGAATGTTTGAAAAGCAAAGAAGAAATTAAACTAAAAGCAATCTGCAGTGTTCATATTTATTACTATCATACGTACCAGTTGCTTTTCGTTTACGGAGTCTTCCTTGTCCAGAGACCGGGTTTCTAACTCGGTTTCCTGACAGTTGGTGTGGAGAAAGAGAGCAGCGCTGAGCAGAGTGAAGAGGTAGAGACGGGAGCTGTCCATGGTGCTGTAGCTCACTTTGATTTGAGGCACACAATCTGTATCACTTCAAACAAGCACACGAACACTGACAGCTGCAAACCCGGACCGACCCGCCTTTATAGGATCCAAGACCCTCTCGAATGACGTCCTGAACTGCGAAACATAACAGGGGATTTCAAAAGAGATTTATCAAGTCTGTTTTGAGCCAATTAAGTGCCAAGGCAGAAACAAGAGGACCGAATAGAAAATAAAGTGGGTCTTGGAGACGTTGTATTGGCGTCACCAGTAAGGATTATCTCGACTGCTCCTTCGATAAGAAGTAAATAAGCGTTTGCATTACTGATAAATAAAGTTAAGCTACGCATTTGACTCTCAATTAGTAAATTACTGTCCAGACAAAAGGAAAATATGACATACCAAACTTTAATTTAGAATATTTCTGACAAAATGATTTGTGTTTGCTTTACCTCGGCGATATGTCTTGTTATGGTTAAAAAGGAAAATGTATATATAGTTTCTGCATGACTGTAAGATTACTTTGAGCTATACGAAGGACACTTGGAACAATAATTCATATTGATGTTAAAACCCACAGCGGGACGTGCTGTAGCCTGATGCCGAAGAGTCACATGCCAATAATAATATTCAACTATTTGATCAATTATTTTGAGAAAAGAAAACAACACTTGTCAAGGGTGACAAAGGTGTATGTGATTTATTGAATTATATTGTGATTTTTTAGAATGTTTTATTTATTTTTCTTTTTTTCACGATGTGTTGTTGGAATGATTTATTTAATTTAAGCACGTTATTGATATATTGATTTGTTTTGCTTTTACGTTATGGCATTTCTACCGGGATCTACCGCTCTTTGGATCACAAGTGTGGTCAATAATTTAATCAGCTGTGCACTATAAAATAAGGGAGAAAGAAAAAATGGAATCGGGATACGCAGTTCAGAAAACGAGGTCAGAAAACAAAGTGAGAAACGAAGTTAGAACAAGGCGAAAAGAAAAGAAAGATAGGCAGAAACAAGATGGGGAGAAAGCAGATCGCGGGGATAGAGAAAATAACAAAACAGATATAAGACTAAAGAAAGCAAGGAGATCGGAGCGTTGCAGGTAGCGGCACGGGACCAGGATGTAAGGAATTTGGGGTGTTGTTGGCAGCAGTACGGGACACGTGGTGTACTGGGGAAGAGACTAAAGAGAAATCAGGACGTGAGGAGCTGAAGACGAGCAGCTGAGTCTTAGTCAAGACGTTGGACTGGGAGTTGTGGGGCGTTATCCACCAGCTAAGTGTTTTGTTGTGGTGCATTATGCTTAAACTTCAGTAGTGTCACGCACCTTCTCATTGAGCTATTGTTACTTTTTATTATAACTTATCAGCGAAGTCTTTTCCCTGTTCCCTGCCTTACATTACAGCCAGAATTAAATTGATGCCGGGTTGTATTTTACTGCTACAAATGCTGTTAGATTATACTTGGCTGCTACACTAGACAATGCTGCTAAATTGTATCTGCTGCTAAAACTATGTAATGCTGCTAGACTGTATCTGTTGCTAAACTATACAATGCTGCTAGGTTGTATATGCTGCTAGGTTATATCTGCTACTATAGATATATGGTTAGATATCTGTTTATGATTTAATTTTAATTAGCAATTATATTAATAGTGATCTCTCTGGTTTTACTAAACTATTTTAATTTGTATAAATTAGCAGATGAATTAATGTCTTGAAGTGCACTGATCCTTTGCTTTATTTTTAACAGGAAGCCTGTGTCCTGTGCAATATCTTATTTTAGATCGAGAGTGGAGGCCCTGCTCTTGCAGATTGAAACGTTTCTTTCTCCACTCAATTGACTCTGGGGAAGGCTCAGTGTTATTAATCAGTTGGCTTGGACTCAGTGGTGGAGTGGCGCCCTCCTGTTGGGGAAAGGGATAATTGAGTAGTTTTGAAATTTGGGGTGGCAGGAGATTGGAACCACATCCCCTACCGACAATCCAGCCAGGGCAAGTGCAATATTGAATAAGGACTGGTCATGCACATTATTTTACTGTGCTACTTTGACTTTTCTTGTTAGTGACAAGGTGTGCTATACTAATGCCAAGTTTTGAATATAACTTAGAGATAAAGAATTGCATATTACTTATCGTCTGTGCTTCTTGCTATGGGATGCAGGCTAGTTGCTGTCCCCCTTCGCTGATGATTTGAACCTGTGTCAATGAAAGTAGAAGGTAATTTTTTATAATTGAACAGAATTCCTTATTTTCTTTAAACATAATGTGGCGTAGTCTGGCTATAATTTATTTCAGGGGTGTGTGTGTCCAATCTAGGAGCTCATTCCACCAGGTGAGTGAACTCAACATCTAGGTTAAATTAAACACAATTAAATGCCTGTTCGGAACAATGTTCTGGAATAGGGGTCTACTTAATTCACGGTAAATTTAGGTATTTTTTGCAGGTAGGTTAAGGAATAAAATTAGGATTTTGCAGATATTGTGCGAATCTGTTTAAACATTAAATAAACATAATTTGGCAATATTTCAGAGCACAATCAAAGGGTAAAAATAATGATGCTTGCTTCCTTACTAAAACAGAATGCTGTCATTTGTTAAAGGCAAGCTTGCAGCATCCCCCTGCAGTTGCGAGACGGGTAAACCTGCAGCCGGTACGAGCACCATCTCGTGCATCCAATCCAGGCTCACGGATCCAAGCTCATCCAACTGCAATCCTACAACGACGCAATGGGATAGGCGTAACATTGTAAAAAACGAAACCTACAAATCGTGCTGTTTTATTTCAACCAACTAGAGAAGAAAAGAGGAGCATGAGACAAGTAGGGTAAGATTAAGTCTGTCCCATGTGTTGAATAATATAAGAGTTTCGAACAACCTAAAAGGCCTAATTTGAGAAACTAATTCAAGTTTCCTGTTTTGACCAGGAGACTACCATTTACTTTAACTTAAAAAAAAAAAAATCTTCCGGTCAAGTGTCAAGGGGCCTTGACAGGTTGATCTAGATATATTATATAATATATATATTTATATCGATATATATATATCTTCTATATATATATAATATATATATATATATATATATAATGAGCATCAAAATATATACTGAGCATCACTTATATAGGCGTGAATATAAACTCGTACGTTTCTTTGCATTTTGAATATAAAAACTATTTTGATTGATAAAACTAACAAATTACTGTTTGAGACAAAACCGGTGACTTTTTGAAAAAAACAACACGAATGTCCATAACTGTATGCTCTACGACGTTTGTCAATTAAACGATTAATTATGAATAACTGTCATGGCCACAGGGACCCTACCTGGGTGACGTGATTAAAAAGAAACCAAAAACATTTTTCATCAATGTCCATCATTTATATACTTATTTTTTTTTGAAAATAAATCCATCATTTATATACCTTACTGTTTTTGAAAATAAATGTGTCAAAAATATAAACGGAACATGTAAAGTGTTGGTCCCATTTTTCATGAGCTGAAATAAAAGATCCCAGAAATTTTCCATATGCACTAAAAGCTTATTTCTCTCAAATGTTGTGCACAAATTTGTTTACATCCCTGTTAGTGAGCATTTCTCCTTTGCCAAGATAATCCATCCAACTGACAGGTGTGGCATATCAAGAAACTGATTAAACAGCATGATCATTACACAGGTGCACCTTGTGCTGGGGACAACAAAAGGCTACTCTAAAATGTGCAGTTTTGTCACACAACACCATGCCACAGATGTCTCAAGTTTTGAGGGAGCGTGCAATTAGCATGCTGACTGCAGGAATGTCCACCAGAGCTGTTGCCAGAGAATTGAATGTTCATTTCTCTACCATAAACCGCCTCCAATGTAGTTTTAGAGAATTTGGCAGTACATCCAACTGGCCTCACAACCGCAGACCATGTGTAACCATGCCAGCCCAGGACCTCCACATCTAGCTTCTTCACCTGTGGGATCGTCTGAGACCAGCCACTCAGAGAGCTGATGAAACTGTGGGTTTGCACAACTGAAGAATTTCTGCACAAACTGTCTGAAACCGTCTCAGGGAAGCTCATCTGCGTGCTCATCGTCCTCACCAGGGTCTTGACCTGACTGCAGTTTGGTGTCGTAACCTACTTCAGTGGGCAAATGCTCACCTTCGATGGCCACTGGCACGCTGGAGAAGTGTGCTCTTCACGGATGAATCCCAGTTTCAACTGTACCGGCCAGATGGCAGATAGCATCTGTGGCGACATGTGGGCGATGGGGTCAATTTTGTGAACAGAGTGCCCCATGGTGGCGGTGGGGTTATAGTTTGGGCAGGCATAAGCTACGGACAACGAACACAATTGCATTTTATCCATGGCAATTTGAATGCACAGAAATGCCGTGACGACATCCTGAGGCCCATTGTCATGCCATTCATCTGCTGCCATCACCTCATGTTTCAGCATGGTAATGCATGGCCCCATGTCGCAAGGATTGTACACAGTTCCTGGAAGCTGAAAATGTCCCAGTTCTTCCATGGCCTGCATACTCACCAGACATGTCACCCATTGAGCATGTTTGGGATGCTCTGGATCGACGTGTACGACAGCATGTTCCAGTTCCCGCCAATATCCAGCAACTTCACACAGCCATTGAAGAGGAGTGGGACAACATTCCACAGGCCACAATCAACATCCTGATCAACTCTCTGTGAAGGAGATGTGTCGCACTGCATGAGGCAAATGGTGGTCACACCAGATACTGACTGTTTTTCTGATCTACGCCCCTACCTTTTTTTTTTTTAAGGGACCTGTGACCAACAGATGCATATCCGTATTCCTAGTCATGTGAAATCCATAGATTAGGGCCTAATGAATTTATTTCAATTGACTGATTTCCTTATATGAACTGTAACTCAGTAAAATTGTTGCATGTTGCGTTTATATTTTTGTTCAGTGTATATAGCAGCACTGTCAAGAAGGAGACAAAACAGAGCTTCTCGAAGTACAACACTTGTCTTTACTTCACGCACAAAACATTGAAAAAAATAGCAAGTTTAAATAATTTCCAGGTCTCAGTCCCTTTTCTCCACGCTAACCCCGATGTCCAGCTCCCAGCCCCTTTTATAGGGGAGCCGATGGGAGGCAGTACCCGCTTCAGCCAATCCAGAGCGGACACTTCACCAGCTGGGAAAGTCCCTGCCCGGTAGCTGTGGGGAAACTCCCCAGCTCAGAGATCAGGGAAAGTCCCTGTCCAGCAGCTGTGTGGAAACTCCCCAGCCCAGGGATCAGGGAAACTCCCCAGCCCAGGGATCAGGGAAAGTCCCTGTTTGGCAGCTATGGCACCCGCCGTTACAGTGTGTATATATATATATGTGTGTGTGTGTGTGTGTGTGTGTGTGTGTGTGTGTGTGTGTGTGTGTGTGTGTGTATATATATATATATATATATATATATATATATATATATATATATATATATATATATATATATACAATACAATAAAATAAACATAAATACGGTTTTAAAAATGCATAACAGCAGACAGTATTTATACTTTTCATTGGAAACATTGGAAAATGTTCTCTGATTTATTGACTTTCATAGATTTCTTAAATTACTTAATTCAACAAATTTTCTGAGACAAACGAGTTCAATAACCTTTAAAATAATTTTTTAATAATTCTGAATGGATTGTGTTCTGTTACCTTCTTTTATAATATTGTTTTTGCACGTGTCTATTTTTATTCTGTGTGCAGCGCCTTGAACCTTGTGGTATGAAAGATGCTCTATAAATAAAGATTATTATTATTATATTATTATTAACTGGAACAGGTTACATGCTGATTTGATTTTAGCCATAGGAACTGAGCAAACCAGATGGACTGCATAGCCTAATGCTACATTTCTTATATTATTATGATACATGTCTGCAGTATCATCCACATGCTTTTTCACAAACTCCATATGTGCTTTAATAAGACTTTTTGAGTAATGGCTTCTTTCTTGCCACCCGTCCATACAGGCCAGCTTTGTGTAGGGACTGGCTTATTGTTGATGTGTGAACGTTGACTCCCATTTCAGACGCAGATCTCTCAATGTCATTGTTGGCTTCAGAGTGACATCCCGAAGCAGTTTCCTACTTGCCCGGCTGCTCAGTCAGGGAGGGCGACCTGATCTGGGTAGTGTCTGGGGGGTATGATGCATCTTCCACTTCTTAATGATGGACTTCAATGTGTTGAGAGGTATAATCAGCGCCTTTTGAAATTTTATTGTACCCTTCTCCTGCTCTGTGCCCCTCTACCACTTTAGCCCTGACTTGTTTTGAGCTTCTTGGTCTTCATGGTTGCTTTGTTGGATCACTAAGTGAGTTGCAGCTTAAGTCTTTATATAACTGAGGGAAATTATCTACACGTTAAACCACTTTGAGTACACACAGGCTGAAACCATTTAACTAATTTTGTGACCTTTCAAACAAATCATTTGAACCTGAGCTGATTTAGGGCTGCAGTAGCAAAGGGGTTGAATACTTATGCAACTGAGATTAATCTGTTTTTCTATGTAAATCTTACTTATTTATGTTCTATATGCATTAATTTTTTAAACTTTAGCAATGTGGAGTAGTTTGTGTAGATTCTACATGTAAAGTCTAATTTGAAAGAGTTGTGGAGTACGCTCAGGTGCCAACAAAATGTGAAAACTTTGCAGGGGGTGAATGCCACTGTATATTTTTTCCTTTTTATCTCACAGGCATTTCAACATGGACCAAAAAAAAAAAAATTACAAAGAGTTCCCAGTTTCCGAGAGCCTGAGTTGTGGCAGTAGATTTAAAGACTTTCCTCCAGGGAAGGAAACGGGATCCTGGAGTCATCACAGGCTTTTACAGCGAGGACTCCTTTCCCGGATAGTGCTCACAGGACTGTGGCATGCAGAACATATGAATTGGTATACATACTCTTGGCAAGGTCCTGTCTTAAGTTTGTCAAAGGTTAATATTTAACACATATAGGAAGACGTATGCTCTATGAAAAAATGCTTGTGACCTCTGACCTCTCCTAAAGGTCAAATGTTAAACTGTTTTTTCTTAGTCAGTGCCTCCTTTAACAACCTTCTTGTTCTGCTTAGAAAATGTCTCAAAGTTATAGTGAAGTTCAGTGTCATCTCATTTTGTTAGAATTACATATATACACATTAAAATAATTAATAAACCTTCATACCAATACTCATGTTTTATCCTATGCCCTTCCATTCATTTAGGATTTGTACTGAGAAATATGTGGCCCAAGGATATTGATCCTTTCCCATATAGTGCTCACAGGACTGTGGAATGCAGCACATGAATCTGTGAAAACAGATCCTGGTATTACACCTGCACTGCCACCTTGGATCTGTATTCACAGTGTGCTTGTAAATCTACAGCATGTAAATAAGAATTGTAAATATTTATTTCATAAAGTTAAATAAACATGACACTTGTTTGATTAAACACCAGGTTAATTATTCAACTTTGATAAATCAATTGGCATATTAACTTCAAAGACTGAACAAGAAGCCGGGATGCAAATACGAAAACTGAGAGAATAGACTAGAACAAGACGCCAACTTCAGTTTCCTATCTTTATTGTGTATACACCTAGATGCTAACCCAGCATGTAAATGCAATGAGAAGTGGGACACATAATTCTTCCTTTTATTTGATATGATTAGGCAGATTTAGGTTGTGTGACTCAGTTAATATTGTTGCAATGGGCACAAACAGATAATTGAACGGCAAAGTAGCAAAGGCCGATCTATAGAGAAATCTTTTAGCAGTACACTTTAATAAAAAAAAAAAAAAAAAAAACCATTATATTTTGCAATAATTTGCATAACATGAACTAAAAATGATTAGCCATTGCCGTGATTTCGAACAATCAACGGTCTATCTTTCTTTTAGTCATTACCCCCGTAGATGTAGACACGATAGAAGCAAACTGTAAACTTAATATTCATTTAATTTCAGAGTGCATTTTATTGAGTTGATCGATGTATCACCAAAGATGGTGCTTATGTTATAAAATGTATTGCGTTTGAGCCTTATGAAGTATGCTTTCATATGCCATTTAGTTTGGTTCTGTCACGTGTACATCCAAAGTTATTAAACTTTAAAGCTGACAGCTTTTAATTATTACAGCTAGCACTACTTCCTATGCGTGGGATCAGTGTGGGAGGACCCTGGTGACTGCATCTTTGTAGGGGAGTTAGTGTCCACGAGCATGGATGCATGAGATGGGGCGCGTACCGGTTGCAGCTATACACTATTGAACTGCTGCCGACATTCTCTGTCTGGTGTGGACTTACCCATACATTGAGACTGCACGTTCTGCAGCCACTGAATTGACTGGAAGTGTAAGGCAAAGCTTTGACAAGTTGTACAGCTGTGTAAATCGATTAGAAACAGTCCCAAAACCTGGTCACCCAAGGGCACCTGGCATACTTTAATAAAGGCAATATATGCAGCATGTTCGTTGTTAATTTTATTAAGTTAATTTTAATTTTAAATAAATTTTATCAGTACCGAGTCAAAACAAAGAAAACGTGCCAATTCGGGTCAAAAATTCTAACTGCGTTTAAAAAGTAAGCAGCAGGTTGTTTGAAGCGAGGTGGCTGTGCTAGATCGTACCTGTAGTACTGATTAAACTTGGCTACCACCGACAGGAAAACGTATTGTCTGCTCTGACTTCCTAAAGATGTTTATTTTACGTTCTGTTCAGAGGCTTCTGTAGTAGCCTTTGTTTAATGTGTTATTCTGATGCTTATTAGCGGTTGATCGTATTTTCTCCAGACACATTACATGATGTGCAAAACAATTACCTCCGTATGCATGTACAGTTTCTTTGACAAAGATCTTGACACGATCATCAGCCGAAACTTTGCTGCTTTGTTTGCATTGTCGTCTATTTCTGGTATTTTACCTTCAATGCTGAAAACTAAATTTTAGCAATCTAAACCAAAACAATGCAGCACTGACTTTGCCCCACCCCCTACTGTACAATACAAGTCACAGAAAAGCCAGTACAGGCGCACTGATTGGCTGATTAAAACACTGTTGTCATTTGAACATTAAAAAAGAACGTTACCTGCTTTGGAGTATTTTTTTGTAGATATTATTTGTCTAAGGACTTTATTTATTTATTTATGCCTAAATGCAATGCACACAGGAAAAAAAATCTATCTACAGAAGGAAGATATGTAGTTTGCGTCGCCTGCTGTGTGCAGCAGTTCATTTAAACAAGGTTTCTTTGTTTTTCTCTCTCTGTACATATGCATTGGCCTCTAAAAGAGGTGAATTTCGCTGTGACCCTTCAATTTCCCGATTTCCGCGAAATCGCGATTTAGGTAGACCCCTACTCTGGAGAGCTCAATTCAACAAGGAAGCAAGGTCCTATACTAGAATGGATGGAAAGGATTGAGCATCGCTGCTTTACAAAGTTTGCCAGCCATGTTGCTCTGCCAATTGTAGGTGACCTGTTGTTTTTTTCTCCTGCAAATCTTTCTGCAGTTGCAACACTGCTGCATCACCGTGTATTGATGTGTAGGGAAGAATGTACAACATATATACTGATGTGATAAAACAACACAATTATTTATTTTGGAAACACATGGAGGCATCCTTCAGTCCATGTGTACTACCATTTTTTACATAGATCGAGAGAACCGCTAATTCAATTGTGATAAAACTTTGTTACATTTTTTTTTTTTTTACAGTAGGTCTCAATTAATGCACCATTTCAAATAATAATAAAACAAAACTTGTATAGAGTATTTTTTATTTATCAAACCAGCCCATGAGTTAGTTCCAAATCTAGCTACACCCCTTGTCATAAAAAGATAATTTCTTAAAGTTGATCACATTCTGAAGACTCCAAAGCGTGTGCTCTTGGTAGGAGCATTGAGGGCAGCGCTGAGACTCAAACCCAGCACCAGCCTTGTGTCAGCAGGGTCAATGATCCCATCATCCCACAGCCTGGAACAAAACAGAGCGTTTACAGATAAGAGGCATTAAACCATTATGAACAAGGAAAACATACTTTTGTTTTCCAGATGTTTTAAAAAATAAGTGTCTAAACGTTTATATGTCCTTCCTCTTTTAAACATGTGGGATTTGTGTGCTGTGTTTCTCAGCATTACAGAACATTTTCTAAAGCAGATTTTGAAAAGGTCATTCGATTGACTTTAGATCCCACATCCTGAGGTGGAACAATGCAGCCTCCATATCTGGCTTAATGTATTTGTTTTAACAATATCGTGCCTCATGCTGCTTCTAATTAATGGTAGTGTTTCTGTGAAAAAGCAACAGGCTCTGCAATGGCTTGTCAATGGGATTAGTTTCCTCTGGTGGCTGGCTCCAACTTCATAATACAATCTATTATTCAAAGAGGTACCTAATGGCTGTAATTACACTTTGTCACACACGCTTGAGACCCAGCAGTTAATGAGTAAAAGCTGAAATGGTTCTGAAAATGATTAATAGAAGGTCTGAGTATAAAAGTGTTTTATTTTTTGAAAATGCAGGTTTTTGTTGGATGTGTTAGCTTGGTTTGATTTATATTGTTTGTGCAGCTGCTAATAACATAGCTTTATTTTTCTTTACATGTGATTAGGGCTTGAACTTTGCAGGGTTTATTTTTTCAAAATCTTTACCTCTCTTTAAATGTTAATAAGTAATTGTTAAGCTGTCTCTGTACCCTAACAAAGAGAAAACTATTCATTACAAACTGGGTTTAAGTTTTGTTTTTGTTTTGTTTTTTTGTTTTTTTTAATCAAGGAGATTTTAAATGACAGGCTTGCCACCATGGGTATTTTATGCTGAAAAGAAAATCTGTCAGGATAGTTCTGTTAAACGAGTGAAAATAACAAAAGCACAACGATAAACTAGAATACTGTAAGAATGAAATGGAACAGGATCAGCGATGAGCAATTAACAATCACGTCTGAAATAAAAATTAAGCAGAACAGAATCAGGCTCTGTCAAGAGATGAAGGTAAAAACAAGTGACATTGTTTTGTAATTAATATCTTTTTTCTGAGTTTAATTAGGAAACAGAAATCAGCTCAGAATATGTTTGAAGGGACGTCACATGATCAAAAATAAAACCTGAAAACTTAAGGCCCTACCTGTGATCAAAAGAAAATGCTAATGAATTGATACAATTAGGCCGCTTTTAAATCTGCTCTGAGCGGCTCACCCTTATCACAGAGTACACACATCTCCCCTGACTGTTTTCAATTGGTTACTATTACCTATTCAAACCGATATAACAGACTGATTACATTCATGGCAACTCATCATTCCTGTCTTGCAATGATAAATACCTCTAGATGTTACTTTTGTCGAAGAATTTCACTAGTTTCATTGAGTAATACTACATAAACACACAGAACACACAGAATATTAAAGCTCAGTTTTCATTAGTGACTGAAGTCAGGCCAGTCCAGCCTTAATTAAAAGTGCTGTAAGCAAGACAAAGCTTAAATATCCAATGGTGACATACAAAAAGGGCCAAATAATGGTTATATATAATTTATTAATACCTTACATATAAAAGTTTCAAAATCTCTAAAATCTATATGTTTGCACGTTAGTTCTGTCACTTATGCTTTTTCTTGGATACAAGTACTGCAGTAAATCTTGGGCACGACAAAGGAACACTGGTGAGCTTTGCAACAGGTATAAAAACCTGGTTTCTCTGAAGTTTGCAGAGATTCATTCTTAAGCTGAACTATAAATTGTACCAATAGTTCCATATGCCATCGTCCCCTGGCTGATAAATGGAGCCAGCACAAACATCCTAAAGAGCCTGCAGTTTATGAAGGGGAGCTATTTGTGTACCCAGCACAAACTCTGCACAAGCACTTAAGTTCTTCAGATCCAGACAAATAGATCCCTTCACAACTGCTGACAGAATTTAGCTATGCTCCTTTTTCAGCATTCAGAGCATGAGCTTCTACAGCCCGCATGATGAAAACAAATAAAAACTGAAGTCAGGAGAATTTAACCTGTTTGCAAAAAAAAAAAAAAAGAATCTCAACGATTCCCTAGAAGTATTGCTATAACTCAGAAAAGTTAAGCTGGCTCATGTAAAACAGAATTAAATATGGGCTTTTTTATGGGGCAGCTAGGATTCATAAAATGCATCAATCAATATAGAGCAATAAGGAAGTTATAAGGTGACAGACAGATCAAATCAAACTTTTTAACATTATCTGCAGAACTGATCATAATGTTCATAGACGAGGACAGTCTCTCACTATGAATGTAAAGTACCAGCAAACCAAGTATCCCCACGTTATCTGCTACAGTACAAGCACACAGACATTGATCACCATGCATTTTAAAACCTAAACACACAAATCTGTACAAAAAAATAAGAGTTGTATTCATGCTGATTTGCTGTAATCATTTTATCATTAAAAGGTCGATCTCCTTACTGAGCAGTCCTGTTAATTTGAGGGGGGGGGGCTTGAAGATACCTTGAACTGGAAAAATATGGGCTTCCCTCCTCTTCAAACAGTTTTATTATTGGTTCTTTTAGGGCTGCTTCCTCTTCTGCAGAAAACTAGGAGGAACATGGGGTCTTAGTTTCAAAATAACAAGTTTCTTATTCTGTTCAAAAGATGTTCTCTTCAGCAACAGGCCTACCATTGAAGTTTAAATAATCTGTAATAGTAAGATGTTTTTTTAATGCTCAAATTTGATATTTTAGGAATAGGAATGTCTTTCCAAAGTTTTACCACAATAAGTAGTTCTAATACCAGTACTTTATTATGGAAAGTGTATTCTACATGTTAACTTGAAGGATAATAACAATTTTGGGGCATTAACTAGGGGAGCACAAGTGATTTTCTCCCTTTTACTTGAAAAGGGGCGTCCTTCCAAATACCACTGCAAAGCACAACCCATAATGGCAAATGACTGTTCGACAAAAAGCCCTATAAATAAAAAAATCATACCTGCTTTCCCTGTCTGGCTTTCTGGTCCTTTGTGATAGTTGCCAAGACTGTGGCTGCTTGTTCACCTCCCATCACTGATATCCGTGAATTAGGCCACATGTACAGGAATCTTGGGCTGCCTGAGTAAAGACAGAAATACACCTGAAATCATTAGGAAATGAATCACAGCACAGTATCAACAGGCAGATGCAAGACCCAGTTCTACGGGGCTGTAAACAATGTACAATGTGCAACACAGTCAATCCATTTCTTTTTTTGAAACTAACAAGAAAGGGCAGTGAAAAAGGAGGCAAGGGTAGGAATGCGATCTCCTTTGGATAGGAGTTTAAGATTTTTTTGTTGGATACACTTTTGGTTTGATAAATAGATGGCTAGGACAGCTGTTACTAAAATGTACACAAGACAAGGGCCCCCCCCTTTTTAGTTTTATTACATGTTCTACCATTGAGTCTTGTATAGTTATGGATGGTTAACAGAGACGGTATGGGGCTAGTTTGGCAATGCATCAGAAAGAAACTTTATTGTGCAGGTTCATATCAATATTTAGCACTGGATGTAAATGTCAGCATTATAAAAAATGAAATCGCGAAAATGTATTGATGATGGCTGCTGCAATCAAGCAAATACTCTAGTTGCTAAAATATTATTACATATTTCTGAGAGAACTAGTCAAAGAAACAGCCGGCTGACCTGTACGCCCGTCCACACATTCCATAGTTGCCAGCTCCGTACGACCCTCCGATGAGGACAGTGATTTTAGGAACGTTGGCACACGCTACTGCAGTTACCATCTTGGCCCCATCCTTTGCTATCCCACCAGCTTCATATTCTTTTCCAACCATGAACCCTTTCAGAACAGACAAAGCACAGTGTGAGTTAGGAGCAGTACAGTGCAGGGAGGTTCTGTACATGAACCCTTTCAGAACAGACACAGCACAGTGTGAGTTAGGAGCAGTACAGTACGGGAAGGTTCTGTACATGAACCCTTTCAGAACAGACACAGCACAGCGTGAGTTAGGATCAGTACAGTATGGGGAGGTTCTGTACATGAACCCTTTCAGAACAGACACAGCACAGTGTGGGTTAGGAGCAGTACAGTACGGAGAGGTTCTGTATGTCCACACTTCTAGATTAGGTCTTTGTCCCAACCATGTCTTGTAATAAACTGTTGATCCCCACCCCCCCACCCCCCCCCCCCCCCGAGAAAAGCATGCTGCAATTTTTCTTCTAATGAGTATTGTAACAAATATCTCCAATTAAACAATTGTGCTTTGTTTCATGCTGGTAGTGGTTGATAACCATGCTCCTCAATACTTTGAACAAAAAACTGTCTCCTAGCATCTACTTTCTACCGGTTTAAATACAAGCCCTACAGTCACAATGTTTAGCATTTTTTACAATATTGAACTTACCTGTGATGTTCTGTAGAAAAACAAGTGGAATATTTCTTTGGCAGCAGAGTTCAATGAAGTGAGTTCCCTGCGATCATGTTCAAAGCAGACAATATTAAAGCAGCACTGCACTTATTCCCAACAATATGTCAAAAAGATCTATTGGTTGTTTTCCATGAACACCTATGTTCTTAGTACCTTAATTACAATATCATTTAGTACCTTAATTAATAACTGCTCTATACTGTGTAGTGCACCTATCTCTTACGTAATTGCACACGGTCAATATACAGCGTTCTCTCAGCCCAGGTTTATTGACTGCAGCAGTATTGTGAAGCTTGTGAAGTTTACACTTGTCAGTCACAGGATGCACGTCTCTCACCCTCTTTATCTTCTGTTAAGCTCTAAATATTTCTTCATTTTCTTGAGTACACTATGCCAGGAGGGGTCATCCAAACTGACACTCAAGATTTCTCAGCACTCTTACAATTAAACAGGTTTATAGTCAACATCAGCTTCCCCACTCCCACCTGAACAAGCTTCCCACAGCCACTCAACAGGGCAAACAATATTCCTTCTGATAGTAGCACAGAAAAAAAAACTTACTGTAAATGAGTCAAACAATGTACATTACCATTTTTTATTTTTAATTGTTTTACCTGAAAACTGTCATGGAACCTATGTCACGGTAATCTGTGATCATCAGTTATGGTGAATATTTGATTTGATACAGTTTCTGTGCAAGCACATTTGTCATAAGACCTTGATAGATGTGCTCCATTGTCACATTTGTGCTATTCAGTCAGCATTTGTTTATATTATGCATCCTGTCACAGCTTATGTTCTTCCCTTGGTAAAAATGTTAAAATCAATCAACTTTGAAAAACGTCAGCTCTCGTATTAATAACCTTGCACAGGATTAAAAAGCTCCTCTGCTCCTTGAAATAATGCTAAGGAAACTGAAATGAGGTGTGAATAAAATTAAACTGCCCCCCAGATGCTCTTTAACTTTAATATGCAGGAAACGTTCGTTTTATACCCAGATATATTTTGGCATTAAAGACTTGGAATTTAAAAACAGGTGGCATTTACAAGTGCACATCTGATTTTATTTGAAACTAGAAACTAGACAGACTAGAATGCTTCACATTAAGCCACTAACCAAGTCTATTGATATTCTGAAGGTGGCTATGGCTTTGCTTTGACCTCCTGGGACTTTTCTAGCACTTTTTCCTTCCCTTTATTGCAGGCAGCCGGGTTTCTGCTCAGCACATTGCAGTTCAATTGATGTTTGTCAGTTCAGCTGTGCTAATCTTGTCTTCCGCAGGATGTGGAGTGATGTCTGTACTGCACACAGGAGTTACCGGTCAAGTAAATCCATAGCAGGCAACCTCCAGCAATGAACTTTAAAACAATCAGCACATTGGCTTATTTGACACACACTTTACTATCGAGTCTTGCGGAATGCTTCAGATCATCATTATGCTGGTACTAAAATACTCAACCAATTCGGGCCATTGTTAGATCAGATATTATAGCACAGCCCCTTTCTTATTATTCTAATCTTCTCCAGATTGTTTTCTAGTCGCAAAACCAGCTCGATGTGTTATTAAAGGGTTATTGAAACTCGGCACGTACTTTCTTTGCCGACTCTGAAAACAGGACTCCGTTGTTCCCAATGATTCCCACCGGGTATCCAAATATTCTTGCAAAACCTGTTCAGAGACGAGTAAAGAAACGTTCAACAAACATATGTGTTATGTTTTCAGAAACTCTAAACACCATCTCAGACATTCTTACTTTAATGGTTTATTATTACTACTGTACCTGTGACTAACGTATATCCGTAAAAAGCTTTGAATTCATCAAATTTACTGCCGTCCACTACTCTTGCAATGACCTGCAAAGAAACACAGAATTATATTTATATACTGAATAGGCAGTTTAAACAACAAACGGTCATAAACCTACGGCTGAAATCTGGAAATGTGTCTTTTCTGAATCAGTCACTGATTAAAATTTCACTAACTATATTTAAAAAAAAAAGTTCTTTGCTGGGTATCAGAAAAAAAAGCATCTTAAAAAAAAATTTAAAAAATGAAGACACTACTATTTCATGTGTTCTCCAAGTGATTTCCAGATCACAATTCATACTGGCTTGAACTACTGTTCACTAGACACTACAGTTACAGGCTATATGAGAATCAGAGAATCATGGTAGAATCCAGTAAGTCAATAACAAAGAGTATTTGACAATGGCTTGTACTTATTGTGGGCTACTATTATGAACCAAAGACTAAGAATTTCCCATGGTCTCTTGCTGCTAACAGCAGCTGCATGACTCTACCACGAATGCTATTCTCTGTTCAGTTACTTTTAAACCACCCAGTATTTGTCAACTATGGATAACAAAGATATTAAATAAAATGGTTTGTAATAAAAAAAAGGTGCCTTCCTATTTAAAATACAACATTTGTAAGAGATCTCTAACGAGACTGTAGAATGTTTTATACTCTGTATTAATGTAATTTCAACCACCAGCTTTCCAGAGGGCTGCCATAAAGGCAAGACAAGACAGAATAGTTGCTGTAGCAAGGATGCACTGCATTCAATCAAGTGAAACATGGTATCCTTTCAAAAGCACTTCGCAGATCAATACCTCTCGGGCATCAAAGTTTCTTTTCAAGTTGTCGCCAACGATGCCGTATATTTCATCTGCAGGAAACAGCGGGTCCTCTGGACGTTCCACAGTCACCTGGTAATATTTCAATATATTAAAGTTACACACCGGTATACATACATGCACACTCACAAATACCCAATGAAGTGGGCTTGCGGGCCATTCTGCCCTTGAGTGCGCCTCTCAGGAACCTTGTTAGCACAGGTCTTATCTTAGTGTGAGGGCTTGGGTTCCCTTTCTTGTGCAAGGTTTGCTCTAGCACGTAGGTGGCAAGAGGAATAATGATTTCAATGAGGTACCTCTCCTGTCCCACAATTCCTGATGGAAAGGAAATTGGCACTTGAAGCAATGCATGCATTATGTAGTTGTTTAGTCTGAGTGACACATTGGAAAGTACTAAGGATGTGCAGTGAAGCTCAAAGCCAGTTCCGAGCCAGGTAAAGAGACATGTACAGCACCATGATAATACTCAGTGTTGGAGCAACAGAACCCAGGACCCTCAGAATGGATGCAAAAGCCACAAGAGTGAGGGGGAGGAAACAAGCAATTCCAATGGCATTGGAAGCTGTGTGATGTGATGAACACAGTTCATTAACTCATTACAGGCAAACCAGATCAGCCGCCTCCAAATTGGGTTTGCTTGCTTTACTAGAAGCAGAAAAAAAAATCTCCAGCCAGGATAGACTATTGAATTTCAAAAACCTGTTTCCAACTAAAATTGAAGTGAAGTATCTTACAATATTTATCAAGGGTACTTGTTCTTATAAAAAAAAAAAAGCATTATAAAGAAATACACATCAACAAAACCTGTTCAGACAGTCTTCCCAGCGACAGCGTGTGGAAGCGACAGCGAGTGGGAGAAGTACAGGCGTGGAAAAGTACAGAGCAGTTTAGAAGCAGTAAGGAGAAATTGCATCTTGAATTGCTTTAATCAGAAAACACAGGACATTGGGGAAACACAGCAGCAGCTCAAAGTCAAACAGCCGCGTGTGTTTTTCTGATAACAAACAAGCTGAAACTCGGAGCAGCTGATTCAAATTCAGCGCCGTTCTGAGACACGGGCGAGGGGAGGAGCCAACAGCACAGCAGAACAACGCAGTTAAATGAGACAGTCTTCCCAGCGACAGCGTGTGGAAGCGACAGTGAGTGGGAGAAGTACAGGCGTGGAAAAGTACAGAGCAGTTTAGAAGCAGTTTGAAAGCAGGCTTACAGCTGCAAAAGAAACTAAACTTCCAAAAAAAAAACCTCAACATGGTCTTCAAGCCAGTAATCTGTGACACCTGCTTGATATGGGAAATCCGAGAAAACCCAGCGGGGCTAAACCAAGTGTGCGTAAAGTGCCGCGCGATCCAGGATTTGCATAAACTAGTAAATATGCTAGAAATGGAGCTGGAAGAAGTGAGACAGCAACAAGATCTTGAGGAACTGGCACACCCACAATTCATGGAAGTCTGTATCACCCCTAACAGACTGAAAGCCACCAGGGAGATAGAAGGTCAGAACAGCTGGGTTCAAGTAGGCAGAAGCAGGGAAAAAAAGAAACTTCGTCAAACACAACCACCAGAAATCAAAACAACCAACAGATTTGAGTCACTTCAGAATTTTGATGAGCAGAACCAACAACAAGAGAATGAAAGGAACAACATCCAGGACCCTATTGACAGTGGTGACCAGACAGCAAAAAGAAGGGAGGTCATGATTGTTGGGGACTCCATATTGAGAAACACAGCAAGTTCAATTCACAGTTTGGACCCCCTTACTACAACAGTGTGCTGCCTTCCGGGAGCCTCGGTCAAGCACATCACTGAGAACGTGGACAGGCTCCTAGAACGAACAGGAGACGACCCGGTAGTAGTCGTCCACATCGGTACAAACAACATTGGAAGAGACAGACCAAAATCCCTGCAAAACAAATTCAGAGAGCTAGGAAGGAAATTAAAAGAGAAAACCAAAACTGTGGTATTTTCTGGTATACTACCGGCACCTTGCAAAGGACCATATGGACAGCTGGAAATAATTAATCAAAACGCATGGCTGAAGACGTGGTGCACACGGGAAGGCTTCACCTATCTTGATCATTGGACCACATTCTACAACGAGGACTATCTGTATAGACGGGACGGACTGCACTTAAATAACAAGGGAACCAGTCTACTTGGAGAAAAAATCCTCGAGCAGGTTCAGAAGCATTTAAACTAGAAAGGAAGGGGGGAGAAATCAACAAAAAAACAGAAGGGAGACCGCATCAAAACAAGAACAACAACTCAGGTAAGACAACCATTAAATGTATTTATCTAAATGCTAGAAGTATCAGAAACAAAATTCTAGAACTTGAAGCTACTGCACTAACAGGTAACTATGATGTGATAGGTGTTACAGAAACGTGGTTGTCTGAGAGTGATGGGGACGAATATAATATTTGTGGGTATACACTGTATAGGAAAGACAGGCAGGACAGAAGAGGAGGAGGGGTAGCGCTATACATAAGAAACAGTCTTGAAGCCCAGGTGTTAAACCTGGACAAAGAAAATAAAACCGAATCAATATGGGTCAGAATAACAGACAAAAATTCAAAGGGCATAATAATAGGAGCATGCTATAGACCGCCAGATTCAGACGGTGAGCAAAATAATCTGTTATACAATGACATTAGAAATGCGTGTAGCAAAGGAGAAGCCATACTAATGGGGGATTTCAACTTCCCCCATATAAAATGGGAAAACCCGGTGGGTAGCACGAAGGATGAAATTGAAATGGTGGAAATGGCAAATGACTGCTTCCTAACACAATTTGTCACGGCACCGACTAGAGGGGAGGCATGCCTTGATTTAGTCTTTTCAAATAACGAAGACAGAATAACTAAAACAGAGGTCAGAGAACCACTGGCAAACTCAGACCACAACATGGTCTCATTTGAAGTGTTTTTTAAAACCCCAAAAGTAAAGACTAAAGTTAAGGTTTACAATTTTAGAAAAGCAAACTATGAAGGTATGAAACAGAGACTAACAGAAGTAGATTGGAGTAAAATAGAGAAAACACCCACAGAAGAAGGATGGTTGTTCTTCAAAAATGTAGTACTAGAGGCACAAAACAATTATATCCCTAAAGTAGACAAATCTAAATGTAAAACTAAATTGCCAAAATGGTTTAATAGATCAATTAAAAAAAATATTCAGCGAAAAAAGGCACTTTATAGAGCATTAAAAAAGGACCAAAAAGAAAGTACGCAGAAAGAGTACACAGAACTGCAAACGCAAGTCAAAAAGGAAGTTAGAAAGGCCAAGAGAGAAATAGAAATGAACATTGCTAAGGGAGCTAAAACCAATTCCAAAATGTTTTTCCAATATTACAACAGCAAGAGAACATTCAAAGAGGAGATTAAATGTTTAAGAGATACAAATGGCAAAATCGTAGATGAAGAAAAAAAAATAGCAAATATATTAAATGATTACTTTTCACAAGTTTTTACAAAGGAAGATACAGACAACATGCCCCACATGTCATCCAGTTCCTATCCAGTTTTAAATAACTTTAGCATAACTGAGGCAGAAGTGTTAAAGGGACTAGGAGCTCTTAAAATAAACAAATCCCCTGGGCCGGATGAGATCCTCCCAGTAGTACTCAAAGAAATGAAAGAAGTAATTTACAAACCGCTAACCAAGATCATGCAGCAGTCTCTTGACACAGGGGTGGTACCGACAGACTGGAAAATTGCAAAAGTAATACCGATCCACAAAAAGGGAAACAAAACTGAACCAGGTAACTACAGACCAGTAAGCCTGACTTCTATTATATGCAAACTTATGGAAACTATAATAAGATCCAAAATGGAAAATTACCTATATGGTAACAGGGTCCTGGGAGACAGTCAACATGGTTTTAGGAAAGGGAGATCTTGTCTAACTAACTTGCTTGATTTTTTTGAGGATGCAACATCGATAATGGATAATTGCAAAGCATATGACATGGTTTATTTAGATTTCCAGAAAGCTTTTGACAAAGTCCCGCACAAAAGATTAATTCTCAAACTGAACGCAGTAGGGATTCAAGGAAACACATGTACATGGATTAGGGAGTGGTTAACATGTAGAAAACAGAAAAGTACTGATTAGAGGAAAAACCTCAGAATGGAGTGTGGTAACCAGTGGTGTACCACAGGGATCAGTATTAGGTCCTCTGCTATTCCTAATCTACATTAATGATTTAGATTCTGGTATAGTAAGCAAACTTGTTAAATTTGCAGACGACACAAAAGTAGGAGGAGTGGCAAACACTGTTGTAGCAGCAAAGGTCATTCAAAATGATCTAGACAAGATTCAGAACTGGGCAGACACATGGCAAATGACATTTAATAGAGAAAAGTGTAAGGTACTGCACGCAGGAAATAAAAATGTACATTATAAATATCATATGGGAGATACTGAAATTGGAGAAGGAATCTATGAAAAAGACCTAGGAGTTTTTGTTGACTCAGAAATGTCTTCATCTAGACAATGTGGGGAAGCTATAAAAAAGGCTAACAAGATGCTCGGATACATTGTGAAAAGTTTGGAATTTAAATCAAGGGAAGTAATGTTAAAACTGTACAATGCACTTGTAAGACCTCATCTTGAATATTGTGTGCAGTTCTGGTCACCTCGCTATAAAAAAGATATTGCTGCTCTAGAAAGAGTGCAAAGAAGAGCGACCAGAATTATTCCGGGCTTCAAAGGCATGTCATATGCAGACAGGCTAAAAGAATTGAATCTGTTCAGTCTTGAACAAAGAAGACTACGTGGCGACCTAATTCAAGCATTCAAAATTCTAAAAGGTATTGACAGTGTCGACCCAAGGGACTTTTTCAGCCTGAAAAAAGAAACAAGTACCAGGGGTCCAAATGGAGATTAGACAAAGGGGCATTCAGAACAGAAAATAGGAGACACTTTTTTACACAGAGAATTGTGAGGGTCTGGAATCAACTCCCCAGTAATGTTGTTGAAGCTGACACCCTGGGATCCTTCAAGAAGCTGCTTGATGAGATTCTGGGATCAATAAGCTACTAACAACCAAACGAGCAAGATGGGCCGAATGGCCTCCTCTCGTTTGTAAACTTTTTTATGTTCTTATGTTCTAACAGGATTATGATCTTATTTATTAATAAAAAATAAACCAAATCCCTTTGTTTCACACTTGGATTACTATGGACAAATTAATTGAAGCCAGAGAGTCAATTGACTGCCTACTTTTGGTTTGTCTCTTAACTTAAGAAACATATTAATAAAGCAACATTGCACAATGCCAGCAGGTTATAAACAGGCAGCTCTTGAATATTGATAGAAACCAGAAACTGCTTCCTTCATATGATGAATGACTGAATCGCCATATGGTGCGGTGCATACAAATACAATTCTGATAGAACACAAATTAAAAAGAAAATTCACCCCATGAATGCAGATCATTTACTTACATCTACTTTCTTCTGGTAATTCAAATTTCTCACAGCTTTTCTGGCTAAATGGAGTGCATGGGTATCATCTAGGGCATAGTGATCTGTGACTCCAGACTTTCTGTGAACAAGAAGACACGCTCAGGGGTGCTGTTTGAAAGGGGTCAGGAACTGAGCCAACAAAAAGTATCTGATGTTGAAGAATAACATTTAGAGCCCCAGAGCCTAAGCAATAGTACAAACCTGGCTAGTTCATAATTGAAACATATGTTTTACAGATTAAGACCTTCGTACCTTATAGCAGTTTCATACTGGTAAATAACACATTATAAGGACATTTAGCAACCTCATGGCATGTATAACCAACAGACAGCTAAACATTCATTGGACACACCTACATTGTTTGCTATATCATGGGAAACTCTCAGCTCATTGTGGAAAACTTTGGTAATGTTTGGTACACATTATTTTGAAAAACTTTATTTAAAAAATAAAGTAGCCTCTGTTTTACAAATTAAAAGGTGTCTCAACCTCCCTAAGGTTTCAGGGATAAGGAGATCTTCATTTCTGTCCTCCCACAGGTTTCTACAGTTGCTGCTAACAATGTGTTTAGAAAGTTTCATCACAATGGGCCCTGCGGTTCTCTAAATGTATGTGAAAATGGAATTGTGGCACATAGGCAGACTTTCAGGCAAAAGGACAGACAGCCTCTATCTACCACCATATTCTGATCTGATAAATTAACTGTGCTAAGGAATCTGCAGCACATTTCTCTAGATATTTGAAAGGGATCATTTATAATGTAGGTACATGTTTTTAATGTCAGTATTGTAGTAACATGCAGTGTTACAGCTGGATCCCTGTACTAGCTGTAAATAGCAGTCCACGTTTTACCAGATAGAAACACAATGTTATAAAACAGCCATATCTGACAAAGGCTAAATATTAACACAATTCTTTACTTAAAATGAACCAGGTGGATCTCATCAGCTACATCACCTAGCACTCACTCATTTGCTTGTGTGATATTCTTGTTTGGAGGTCAGCAATCCCCAGCAGTCCTGCAAACTGTGTAGGAGTCACTTGATTTGTTTTCACTGAGACATCAACAGACAGGTGTTGATGTGCAATAGGAGAATGCATTTAATTGCCTTTTCTTTTTCAACAGCAAACAATTTCTTGTCCCATCACCGAGCGAAGCAGAAATTGCCTTAAGCATCTCAAGCACCGAGCGCCAACTCCCACTGAAAGGGCTGAGATTTAGGATAGCAGCATTTTGATACACACTTTCTCACTGAAGACATTCAGCTGAAATATTTTTCATAGAATTTTACATGTTTCTTCTAGTATTACCATACAGTGGTTTGCAAAAGTATTCACCCCCTGCAAAGTTTTCACATTTTGTTGGCACCTGAGCGTACTCCACCGCTTCCAAATTAGACTTTACATGTAGAATCTACACAAACTACACACTGATAAAGTTAAAAAATGCATATAGAGTATAAATAAGTAAGATTTACATAGAAAAACAGATTAATCTCAGTTGCCTAAGTATTCAACCCCTTTGTTACTGCAGTCCTAAATCGCTCAGGTGGAAATGATTTGTTTGAAAGGTCACAAAATTAGTGAAATGGTTTCAGCCTGTGTGTACTCAAAGTGGTTTAACTTGTAGATAATTTCCCTCAGGTATATAAAGACTTTCATGCTGCAACTCACAGTGATCCAACAAAGCAAACACGAAGACCAAGGAGCTTACAAAAACAAGTCGGGGATAAAGTGGTAGAGAGGCACACAGCAGGAGAAGGGTACAATAAAATTTCAAAGGTGCCGATTAACCCTCTCAGCACAGTGAAGTCCATCATTAAGAAGTGGAAGATGCATCATACCACCCAGACACTACCCAGATCAGGTCGCCCTCCCAAACTGAGTAGCCGGGCAAGTAGGAAACTGCTTCGGGACGTCACTCTGAAGCCAACAATGACCTTGAGAGAACACTCTGCAAAGGTCTGTGTCTGAGATGGGAGTCAGTGTTCACACATCAACAACAAGCCTGTCCCTACACAAAGCTGGCCTGTATGGACGGGTGGCAAGAAAGAAGCCATTACTCAAAAAGCTTCATCTTAAAGCATGTATGGAGTTAGTGAAAAAGCATGTAGATGATACTGCAGACATGTGGAAAAAGGTTTTGTGGTCAAACGAGACAAAAATTGAACTTTTCGGTCTAAATTCAAAGCGTTACGCCTTGCGCAAGCCCAACACTGCACATCACCCAGTCAACACCATCCCAACTGTCAAGCACTGTGGTGGCAGCATCAAGTTATGGGGATGCTTCTCCTCAGCAGGGACTGGGAAGTTTGTCAGGATAGAGGGGAGAATGAAAGATGCAAAGTACAGGCGAATCCTTGAGGAAAACCTGTTTGAGTCAGCCAAGACTTGGGAGGAAATTCACATTTGAGCAGGACAATGACCCGAAGCACAAAGCCAAAGCCACACTGGAGTGGCTGAACAAGAAGAGAATTAATGTTCTTGAGTGGCCCAGTCAAAGTCCTGACTTGAATTCAATTGAAAATTTATGGCGAGACTTGAAAATTGCAGTCCATCAACAATCCCCGACAAACTTATCACAACTGGAGCACTTTCCATGAAGAATGGGCAAAAATGTCACCTTCCTACTGTGCAAACTTATTAGAGACCTATCCAAAAAGACTCATAGCAGTAACTGTTGCAAAAGGTGCTTCTACCAAGTACTGACTTAAGGGGCCTACTACTTATGCAACCAGTAAATTTCATTTTATACATTTTCTTTGCAAGTTTTGCTGACATTTAACCTCCTCCTCATATAACAGTGTTCTGTTTAACCACTACAGCTTTGAATACCAAAAAAGTTTGTTTGAAAAACCATGCACACCTTATTTGTAATTCAACAAGATGTGAAAACTTGGCAGGGAGTGAATACTTCTGCAAACCACTGTACATATCACCATGGTGTGTACAGTCATGCATGCTACTACCCCATTTACTGGGAAGGTTTGAACAGCAACCTCACAGATACAGAACAAGCAAACAATCTGTAACAAGCATTTCCAAACTGCATTTACCTACAATGAAGGTCTGCACCACCCAGATCCTCAGCTGATACCTCCTCACCGGTTGCAGCTTTCACCTACAGACAGATAAAAAGAAAATCCAGCATGTTAAGCTCAACCTGCATGTTTGTTTTTCCACAACCTGTGCAGGTAGTGACAGATGGGCTGTTTTTCTGGCATAAATTTGACCCACTTAACAAGTTTCGATTGAACTGGTTTTCTGGACCTTGGTTGTAAATCACGTTATAAGTCAATGCATGTGCCCCACTTAGAGCTGTGCTTCAATAGGGTTCTGGATATTAGTTCTATGTGACTTTGAAATTGACATGGTTTTGTGGGTTTTTCTATGGGTAAACATGACTAACAAATATTAATGAGTTGAGCGGGACCTGGGAGATGTGTGTCACTGCAGCCAGCAGGTAATCAATACAAGTTAAAAACTGCAGTTGTATCATGCAGTTTTATCATTCATTGATTTGCCCTGCTCCTGGGGGGTGAGGCACCTTCATGTTTACTGATTAGATGTGCTTGATAAGGCCAGATCCCATCAATGCCCCTGTTAAAAGTTGCTCCTTTGATTATGTAGAAATATGCATTGAGCAGCAGAAGACAATTCCAGAGAGACCCAAAGTGTATGACAAAATGTAGGGCCACTGGTGCATGCAAAGCTAAAGTAAACAGATTGTACGGTATATTATGCCAAAATGAGAGTAACTTTCCAACCAGCTCCACAACATTCTACAGACCTAAGTGACTTTTAGTGCAGGAGGGCTGCTGTAACTGCTGACTGTGTCTAATTGTGAAATGAATGAATTACCTTTGTGGAGGATCTATGAATCAGCTGATGGTCCAGACCATAATGCTATTCATGCATAACTAGACACTCCTACACACATACATATAAACTTTAGATAAACACAAGGAGTGACCGAAACACACCAGAGGAGGGCCTCCTAGGAAGATTGTCCCTTGATTTCTCACTATAATGCTTTCAGCAGCCATAGCAGGTACATATGCTCCACCTGCTGTACAGGATCCCATCACGACAGCGATCTGAAGCAAAAGATTTTTAAAAGGGTTATACTTCATGTAATCCATGAACACGTTTATCACTAATGCAGAGAATATAAACAAAATGTGAAAAACAACATTAAAATGAAGAGTTTCTTTAATAATACATTTGCATAACATAGTAGACATTAGTTTAGGTAAATGCATATTTTACACAGCAATTTAACAGACAGCTGTCTAATCCTGCATCATATACTGTACTGCTCAAACTGTTGTTCAAGTTTACTTTTCTCTTTTTACCTGTGCAATGCGTTCAGCAGACAGACGTGCTTGGTTGAAGAAAATACGCACAAAATGATCTGTCTGGGAACACATCCGCTTGCCGTGGCAAATTTGCCCCTCCTGAATCAACTGCAATTCATACCAGAGTATCAGAAAACCATGTTTTATTGTATAATCAATCACATTTAAAATGTGTTTAATAGTAAAAACAAACTCTTTCAAAAATCTTTTTGCAGTTGCCCATGTTTTTTCCCCATGGTTATACTGTGCATTTACCAGTTTATCCTGGTTTGCCATGTTTATCAACATGCTTTACCATACCTCGCTGTTCTTTACAATGTTTACCTATGCTTTATTACAGTCTGCTATGCTTTTACTATGGGAAACTTTTGTATGGGATAGGTCAACTTTGTTAAAGCTGCAATGGTCACCATCATACATCATGCCATTGTGACAGCATTCTTCCACAGTTTAGCCATAATTATATCAGACATTGTTGGGTTCCGAGTTGGCATAAAATCATTGATCAAGTTTCAACTCAAGATGACAATAACAACGCCCACCTAAATAAATACAGGGAAGGTGATTCTGCTGAGCGATTTCTTGGGCCCGAAGATGCTTCTTCACTGTGATTGGATAATATGTACCGCCTTTTACAGTTGCATCATTAGCAACAATGACACACTCCACTCTGAAACAACAAGCATAAATACACTCAAAGGGTGACAGCTGCATTTATTTTATATTATGCATGTGATACATTAAAGGTTTTAATGTATCATTAAAGGTATTCATGTATCACACATCTGGTATTACTTAGAAAAAAACTGATTATATAACCCTTAAGTAGCCGTATAAATGAGCTACAATTGCAATGCAGTTAGTGTGCTGTAGATGTATGTCCTTTTTGTAAGATTTAAAAATAGTTTTCAGAGAACAGGGATGGCAAACATTTTCTTTCGCTTACAGATAGAGAAATTGACAAGACTGCACTTACATCACAGATGCAGTATACTTTTTATTTCAAATTGTATTAAAAAAAAAAAAAAAAATGTAAATAACACTTATTCTATATTATTTTATCCAGGCTATTCCACTGCCGACCGTGGACGGGAGCTCTCAGGGGACGGCGCACAATTGGCCGAGCACCACTTAAGTCAGCCAGGGTGTCTTTGGCTCACCCGCGCACCTGTAGTCTGGCTGGGCACCTGTGGGCTTGCCTGTAAGCTGCCCAGAGCTGCATTGTCCTCCAAAGCTGTAGCTTCGGAGCACAGAGTGTGTTCATCTTCGCCGCTCCTGAGTCGGGGATGGTAGCGGTGAGCTGAGTCTAAAAATAACTGGATATTCTAAATTGGGAGAAAATACAAAAAATAATTGGTGACTACTAAATTAAAAATAAAGAAATAAATCAACCTCCCAGATCCATATCAGGAACCTCATCAATAATTCTGGATACATGTATGGATGTTTTTCCATGGGAAATGGCAACATGGCAGGTTTGATATATAAAAACCTTTAACAGCCAACAAGGGTACGACCTGGGTAGCTATGCCTGGGTAGCTGGATCCAGTCTGTCATAGCTGCATGTTTCCATGGACACTACTGCGATAAAAACAATCGCCGCCTAGCTCACTATATTATTTATACTGGCAGCAGTGACTCATCTACAGAGATGGAAATAAGACTCCCATTGCATAGCAGTTTGATCAATTACTGGTTCTACAATGAGTTTATTAAGACACACCTGAGGTTACCTATACACTATGGCTAATCAAGCTTGTATTAAAACCTGGAATGAATGGAACTTCTATGCAAGATCAGTAAAACTAACACAAGCCAAATAAAACAAGACCCTTTCACTGAACTCAACAGCTTAAATCACCTCTTTATTTATGTGTTTATTTGCGTGGCTGGTGGAGTTAGCCCATGTTGTCACAGCAGCATCCATACCTATACAATCTGTAGCTAGTTTAAAAGTATATTTGTTTTGGAACAAGCTGCAGTATGTATTGCTGTGAAATCTTTCATCAAGGACAAGCAGTAAGATGTATAGCTAACGAATGCTAATAGATACTACTCAGTGACATAATTTCCTAGACAAGGCAGTCAGTGATTAAACTTACCCAGATACTCGCCCGATGCCTGTTATGATCCCTCCTGCTGGCACCTACTCTTCACCATACAGCTGGTAAGCAGCAAACTGGTAGAACTCTAAAAAAGGAGAGCTGCAAAAATATAAAATATCAAGCTGAATTCTAATGTTTTGCAACAAGAAACTAAAAATCCACCTACATATCAAATAAGATCATGTCTGAGAGCCCCTTTGAGAGTCACATATATAAAAGAAGAGAAACTATGAAAGTGGTTTCCGAGATATAGCCATCAATAGCTCAGGCTGTTGACATCACTACATTGTCATTCCATTTAACTCCACAAGTGATTCCCAACATGAGTACATTTACTGGAACACACAGAGATCAAATTACTACTGTAGTGTAGTATTCCAGTATGGATGGTGTGTATTTAAAAACCCTCGCTATGTATTACCCTGGATCAATAAGTCGGTCAACACGCTCTCGTGGTAACAGCTTTCCTCTTGACGTGTGTAGCTTCCTTGCCCTTTCTCCGCCTCCTTTAACAAGAAGAGCATTTTAATTATTAGAAAGGATTTTTAAAAGGAGGGGGGCTCGTGCTGACCTGATTACAATAAGTCAGAGTTAGCTGTGGTAAACCGCTGGATCTTTTTCTTATTATTTTAAAAACTCTAATATCATTATTACATTATTTTACTGTATATAAACACAACCACAGTCAATCACTCACTAACTCATGTGCTGTATTGTGATCTTAGTCCCCATTGTTTCTACAAGGATAAGGACCAATTACAATTCTAAAAGAAATAAAACAGACTACTGGCAAGACCTTAATGTCTTGCCTGAGTTGTATATTTTCTGATTTGGTAACTAGAATAAAAGGCACATCCTGTAATAATATCATGGTAACGATGATCACATTACCCAATTTGATTTTGTCTGCACGTTCTTTAAGCTCGGTTACTAAAGCTTGCATTCGCTCATAATTCTCCTAGAAGGACAACAAAGAAAAAGAAATGCATTATTCCATAACCTTAGCTAAAAAAAGATACAACCTGCACATCAATTTGCTTTAACAGCGTCTGGTTTTTCCTTTTCCTTACATTTTATCAATAAGTCGTCATGTAATGTGTATCACACCATTCTTAATAAAACCCTATTCTTTAAGAGTTACACATTAGACAACGCTTTCAACTGAGCCTGTGTAAGTGCTGTGTGGTAAGCTGTTTAAACAGCTCTGATGTTGCTCTGTAGCGTTTAGCTTCCAATAGGGTTTCTCAGTGTAACATGAATGAGCATCCAAATACCATTACATTTTTTGCTTTAACTTTAACAGGGCAGAGCAACATAAAATGTATTATTTTGTGCTACAATTAAACCTCTGAAACAGACATTTAATTTATTACATGATTACATGATTACATAATGTGTATTATTAGTAGTATTATAAATAAGTGATTCATAATCATACTAAAACAAAATCAATTCTCAACCGTTTGTATGTTGTGCTGCTTTCAGTAGGAAAGGTAACGTTCTGGATAACGTTCTAGTGTTTGATAATTATTTTTTTATTAACCCTCCTATTAGGTTTCGGGTCTATTTGACCCGACTCTACTTTCCAAATAGCTTAAATGCTATTTGTCTTTTCATTTTCTGTATGGGGTCATGAACTTATACACAGAAAACTGAACCTTTGAGATGTTTATTTTTTTTTTTTTAGAACAGGTCATGTATACAAATAAGATGTTTCGGGTCACTGTGACCCGTTTATCTGTGTAGATTTGTGTGCAGGAATAAAACAAACTACTTTAATTTGTTATTGTATTATTATTATAGTTGTATTATTATTTCTGGAAATGGCTGCACCTGTCTGGAGATATTTATAAACAAAAAAACAAACAATATATATCTACAAGGCAGAGCCTCATTTTCTCTGACAGCGTCTCACTGTCAAAGAAGTTTTATCACAGCTCCTGGACTAAAAGAGCAGAAAAGAGTAACACCTTTGCAATAAAAACACGTAATCAATCTAAGGCTGTTTAAATTAGTCTGAAATTGCATCGGGTCAATATGACCCAAAACATAACAGATGTACCTAAATTCTGAACATAATAGCAGGGTTAAGTAACTGATCAAGAGCATCGGATGCCAAAATCTCTTACTGGTGTTCACACATTATTAAAGTGCAAAATGAAGTACTAACGAGCCACTGTAATTAACTTCATTTATTAATTACTTTAGTACATTGTTGTTTTTGCTTGTTTTCTTTTTTTTCAAACTATACCCGATTTTATTTATTTATTTTTTGTTAACTTTATTTTTGTATGAGAAAAATTGGTTGGGATATGATACCATTAAAACTTACATGACGTGAACGTACTGTACAAGAAATCCCTTCTTATATCCATAATAAATTACAGCGATGTAATAAAAACAAAGCGCGACTGGATTTATTTGGCATTGGTCTCCATTTTACCACTGACTTTCTGAAATCCATTGAAACTTCCAACCTACTCTAAATATGATTTACTAACGAACTTCAAGTAATGATTGCAATTGTCTCGGATATTGTATATTTTATTTGCAGTTACACTACGGTACGGAGACCTGCTGGAATATTTTGAGAGGTTTGAGAATAACATTATAATGAAAAAGAAGTTCTGTACATCTGTCTTTTTTAAAATGTTTTATGCGAGATATCTATCATATATATATATATATATAATATATATATATATATATATATATATATATATATATATATTATATACTATATATAAATATCATCTCGGATCCCGAAACCAATATGGACTGTGTATAATACTGGTGCGGGAGACCTTCCTGTCCTCCCAGCTACAGTACTTTACTCGAGCGCGAGGCTGCATCTCTGGCCTACCTGGAAGAGTGGAGAGTTCAAATCAGGCTGACAACCGAGAGTCGCCACTGTGTCCCCGTGATAGAAGCGAGTGAGAGCGGCAGTAGCTGTCAGCCTTCCCGAACATCGGAGCAGACACAGCGACGGCTTAAATGTGTGTAGCATCGTTTTGTTTACCAATGCATGGTCTCAGATCTAAAAATATAACCTGATCTTTGCAATCTCCAGCCGTGGCTTCACTTTGACATTCACAGCGCGTATTTTTGCTTTCACGAGATCGGTACCGAAAGGGTAAACAACCCAAGCCTGTACATCCACTCTCAAAGTAAAGCAGCAAATGGGATGAATGCAAACGGGATCTGCCCACTCAGCTCCAGAGTCGTTCGTTCTTGGCTGTGGTAGAACCCAATGTTAACCACTAGAATCGCACAAGTATTATTTTGTATTGGGTCCAGTTCTTATTGCTGCAAGTATTTGTCTGGAAGCAGAACACGTGAGAATGGCGTTTTGTTAAAGTGTATAGTGTTGTTTTCTAGAATCGTGACTGTGGCACAACACTCGCTGACAACAGATACTTTTGTTCTGACCTTTTCAAACCAATCAGTTCTCATGAAAGAACAATTTAAATTATGATCTGCGAAATTCATACAAAAGGTTCCCATGATATATATTTAGAAACAATATGCATCTCTCTGGATTAAACATCACCTAACAGACTATTAATAGGCTCTTCCAAGGTCTCAAAGGTGGTGATTATTCAGCTCCTGTTGTATTAAGGAATAGTCACTTATCTCTTCAGCTGTATGATCGGAGCTGCTCAGGAACTCACTACACTATTGACAATATGGTGTTTATAGCTGGTCTACTCCCTTTAACTGCTTCAAGTTTGCCCTTGATGGTCCACTCACTGCTGTGATGCAGGGCAGGTTAGGTTATATAAATAAAAGGTTGAGACCCATCGATGACACCCATACGCATCCGACAAATTTGAACCTAGAACTTGTGTATTATTGTATTAATTAAGCAAAAAGCCTAGGGGGAAAACATTGTGCAACCTGTCTGGAAAGTGCAATGCTGTCACCAGGAGGCAGCAGGCTGTTTTTAATACAGCCACTGCAATGTACTGGGCCTTTTACCATCATACTGTTTGTCAATGGCTAGGGAACTTGTAATTTAATTTGTAAATCCCAGGAAACTGTCACCAGAATTATGAAGTAACACCAAAAGATTAAAAGAGAGAAAAGGAACTAGAACACAAAAACAGAAAGTGTCTACTTGTACCTTCATTGACATGTAATAGCAACACTACCACAACGTCTGGACATCCACAACCCACTTTAGCCCTCTGATGGATCTGCTTCCAATTCAGCCTTTTAAAAGCATTATTTTGTCCTTTTTAATAAAATAAAAACACAACAAAAAACACTTGAATAAACAAAATATTTATTAACATATTATACAGTCCAAGGAAACCATTTTTTTTCAATATTTCTTCCATACAAAGTGAAACATTCTCCAATTCCTAACTGTCACTTCGGCTACTTTCAGATATCTGCAACAAATCAAATACAACACCATGCTCCTACACGCCAGCCTCTAACATACACACTGTTAGCAGGACATTATAGTGCCATTTTAGATTGTTTTGCGACAATGGAAACATTTCATGTTGATATCTCTTTTCTTGGGGGTGGGGTGTAAGAGTCTGAACATCAATTCTGTTTTCATTAAATGAAAGAGCAGTACTGAGAGTCCGAGGTTCCAAACACAGCAGCTGCTGAACGTGTGAACCCATTCTGGTTGGCAAAGCTAGTTAAATAATCAGATGTTTATATAAAATTAAACGGACACATTTGTATACAGTCATCTTCTCATGGCTTTCAAGTAAACCAATTTCAATTTTCAAAGCTGGGTTATGTCGCTAGAGATTTACAGCATCCGTTAACATCCAGATGCATAATTAGGTACAACGATATATAAATAGTGCTGTCACCGCATATCCAAAATACTTGTATTCTTTACACAACTGCTTGTCTACAGAATATAAATAAGGGTTTTAGTGGCTCATTCACAAATATAATCGTTTCTGTCCTTCGCATGTGATTCAGCATGTGAATAACCGGCAGACAGCTTTCAACCATGTGAAGTGCTGTTTTTAAGTCAATACTCTTAATGAAGTGTTAAATATAAAATAAATTAAGAAAACATATTTACACAGTATTTACAACATGTACTACAATAAAGACAGCTGCAAGTCACCTTAAACAAACAAACCTAACAAGGGACATGACAAAGACTATCAAGTATCTTTCTGCATCGGTACTATTCATTCACTTTGAAGTCCATAGAGTCATTTGAATACTTTATTTAATCATTGTTTTAAGCACAGTGGACTATGCTTCGAATTCCTTAATATCTCTCTCATTCTAACCCAGCGAGTCCTTTCATTAGCGATCATGTTTAGATATGGATAAAGTTTCAATGTTTTTGGTAAAGTTCCCAGACGCCTTTTTTTTGAAAAGCAGCTTTTATAGTGCTGTGTAGAAATGTTCTGTGATTGCAGGATCATATTTACATGGAGCAAAATACTTTTTAATGCATTAGGATGGTAATGGGCAAGATATTTTGCTGTACTAATGCAAATATAATTCGGCTAATGGAGTTGCTATTTTTAATAAAGAAATATCTGGTGAACTACATCAAATAATTAGCTTGATAGATTCCGGAACTCATAATTCTCTTTTTGCATTACATATATAATTTTTTTTATACAGTTTAATTAAATAAATATTGCAAAATGATAATCAATTAAACAAGGGCTTTTGTTTCATTTTTTTATTTACAGAGAAGAAAACTATCAGTTGAAATTTGAATGCATGGTGAGAATCTATAAAAAGCGACGTTCAATATCAATGAATCCACCGTTACAATTGCTGCTGTGTGAATCTCTAATCTCTGCTTTCTGCGCATAAGCCACTCTCAATAGATAACGCTCTCCCAAGCTCTCTGTATAACCCATACCGAGTAAAGCTTTGTATTACTTGTAATTGTCTTGCAACACAACTTCATATCACTAGCCAACAGATGTGACTAATCAATGTAACCGATCATAGACTGGAAGACTAACCAAAAAAAAAAAAAAATATATATATATATATATATATATATATATATATATATATATATATATATATATATATATATATATATATATATTCCAACCAGGTCACAGTATCAATAACGATTCACATCATCAATCTGTGTCGTCCACCTCTGTGAAGATGTCACTAAAGAAGTACTGTGAAATGCTGGTTGGCTCTTTGTCTACGGCAGAGTTCTTGGTACAGAAGACCTCCTCTATGTTAGACTCTGAGGAGCAGCTTTCCATCATGGGAAAATGTATTAACTAGGATAAAATGAAAAAAAAAAAAAAAGACAAAACATGACAATGATACTACAATGGAAATACATAAAAAAAATTCCAGCATCATCACACTTTCAAAACGTTCCAGAGTTTAGAACACCAGCAATTTTCTTTTCACTTTCCATTTAAAACCCCCCTCCACCCCACTTTCCATTTAAAACCCCACCCCACCCCCATCCCAGGGGTAAACTACATGGATGTGAAAACTTAAGTAAAAAAAAAAATATAAGTTAAAAAAAAAAAAAAAAAGCTGCAGAAATTTTGTAAATCCCATTCATGAATTCAAAATTGAAAAAAATAAAAATAAAATTACACAATTTTAATAAAAAAAAAAAAATGTAACTCCAACAACAATAAATGTGTGCAATATAATTATTAAAAAGTTTATTGTTTGGACTGCATACCATCCTTCAGTAGCACCTGTTGCAGGGTTGCGGTCCAGCAGTGTAAGCAGGACAGCTCTTTAGACAATCCCTCGATTATTAAATTGACCAATTAAAATGTCACAGATCAGGTATGTAATCAAAGTATAACCTCTGGTGGAAATTTTTAAATAAAAGAGGATTTTATATAGCTTTTGTTAAGCATTAACAATCACTAAAGCCCCTTTCACACTGGCATGCTCTCCCCGTGTCGAGACCCGGGGTCAGCAACGCGATTTCACACTGCTTTTCATAAAGCAGGGTTGACCTGGGTGAGAGACAGGTAAGAGGTTTCACACTATGCGGGATTGTGACCCAGGTAGCCAGAACCCGTTTAGGAGTGCCAGTGTGAAAGGGGCTTAAGTAAGTAATAAGCACAGAAATAGATTTCAGAATACATATGATTGTTCTATATGCAGTTACCTTTTATTGCACAGTATGGGTGTTGATTAGACTAGCTGCATTTGTACTTTGCAAACTGGATGCACGTTATACACTTTATGCCATTATGTGTTGTATGCACTTGATGCACTGTATGTAATATGGTTTCGTTGAAGCTAGACACTGTACTGTTTTAGAAATAAAAATCAATGCCTGTCTGGGGACTATCGACTAAAATTACCGATTAGACAGATCTTATGTCATGTTTGCATGGCATTAATGCTATAATTGTATGTTGTCTCGGACAAATAAATCAAATCATCTCAGCAGTGCAATTAAATCTACTAATCTAGTTTATACAGCTGTAAAGGGCCACGCCTGAGATTTCAATTTGCAAGATGAGGAAGGCAAACGAATGCATCCTCCAGTAATAGAGCGCTCCCCTTATTTACCTGCAGTGGAATGGCCTTCCAGGACTGGAGGGCGACTACCCCGAGTCTGATGGATATATCTGTGTGCGCTGCCAATGCAAACTGTCACACTTACTTGAGATGATGCAGTGCCGACTCGCTCTGCCACTGGAGTGCTGCTGCGGGACGCACACAATCGCATTCCTGCTGAAGGTGGGCTCCCTGCGGAGGACTCTGATGAGAGATCCACTGCAGGGCCAGTAGCTGTCCTTTTTCTATCTAATCCAGTGGTACTAATCTGTGGTTTCTGGGATGTTGTCCGGTGAGGCTTAGGGGAATTATCAGAGCTACTCTTCTGGGAAATGAAAGATAAAAACCCTTTGGGTTTCCGTCCAGGCCTGAGAGAGGGGAAAAAAAATGGACACATTCAGCAACTTCCAATGCGGTTGCAAGCAATCCGAACAGTTATTAAGAATGTGTTTATTATTGTCCTGTCAAAATAATGATGAAATGCACAATAGCAAATGGTAAACCATCAGTGGCTATTCCCTATACAGGCACTACAGCAAGCATACGAATACATCTAGATGTACTGTCCACCTCCACTATATACCGGACAGGCATATAAAGCAACGCTCCTCTATTCAATACTCCTGCGGTTCATGACAACTATGCTTGACAGTCATACCTTATTAATGGGTTTACAGAAGGAGGTAGAGTGTTTGCTGTGCTGAGAGTCAGGTGCTCTCCTGCACCAATGTTTTCAGTGCTTGGTTCTGTGGCTTTCACACTGCTATTGCTGGCCTCTTCTCCTTCACGCTGGCTACACTCCTCTTGTGTAGAATGCTCCTCTGAAGGTTGTGGAAGAGGTGTACAGCTGGCAGTCTCTGCTGACAGGGGGCGCTCTTGTGGTTCTATGTGCATGACCTTCAAAGCCCCACGAGCCCCAGTGCTCACTGGAGGCTGCTTCTTCGAGGTGTTGGGTTTCACCTGCAGCTTTCCTGAAATGCAGATAATTCACTAATTACACAACTACAGTAGAAATTAGTTTGTGAAGAAAAACAATGAATCCCTGGGTGCACAATGTAAGCGGAATGTGCATTATTGATCTGTCCAGATGTTAAAACAACGTGGCACTATTTATTTATTTTTTAAATTAGATAACACTGGTAATAAAAATGAGTTAAGAAAATTAAATATGGTTGTGCATCACATATCAAAAACTCAAAAGTTTCTCTTTAATAAAGAAAAGAAAAAAGGTATAAGGGTAAAAAAACGGTACAATGTGATATGATATGAGGGTAGTGAAAGAGAACCCACCCCATTTCAACAGAGAACTGTATTGTACTAAAACAAAGGTATGCAAATACCTTGTCATTTACTACCTATACATGCAAGTATATCTACAAGTGGAGTGGGGCAAAATCTGTAAACACTACAGCATAGCACACCTCTTCTTGGCCTCCCTGGTGGTTTGTTCTTTTGCCTGGATTGCTGAGCGGCACCGTTGCTCGTCTCAGCACTGTCAGCTTCAGCAGCTGCTGGGAAATCCTCCACTGGCTCCAAGGTAATGCTCACGTATTCCTCCTCTAGAAAAAGGGTTTTTTACATATACAATATGTTTACCAAATATTTTGTAATACAGTTCATACCTATATGGAACAAACAAAATGTGTTCAATAAATAAATAAAACACTTACCACCCAAGTCTGTTGTGAGATCTTTTACATGTGCCTGTCAAAACAAAGAGTCAATGTCAAAAACAAGTATTTCCAAGACTTTATAATTTTACTTTCTGCTCAGGAGCATGCAACTCATCACACATTGGACCTGTCTTGGCCAAACCTCATGCAGGATCACCTCGGCTGGTCAACTGTGCTGTCATGTGCGGTTCAGTTTCATGTTTTACGTGATTTACGTTTTTGTAGGACCAGGAGCACCGCCCGTTTACTCTCTCAAGGACTGAAGCATAGCTTGAGAATAGCAACTTGAAGCAAATGCTAAACAACAAGCATCTTAAAAACGACACTGGCCACGCTCAACTGCACGACTCTACAGTGACACGTGGAGGAATCGGGATCCTGAAGACCTAGCTTCACATGGGCGTGGCAGGTTGCACTTACTGTACTAATGTGCTGGTGAAGACATACCAAAGTTGCAGGAAGTTCTTTGGATTCTCCCTCTTCACCACTCCTGTAGACAGGTTGTGAAAACTGATCCAAGGAAACTATCCCTGCATCCTCAGTGCATCCAGACATTGAGTAGGACTCTACTTCCACTGCTTCTGAAACTAGACTAGAGGAAGAAAAACACACACACAAAATAATGAAGGACACGTTTGCGCTATTTATCGGCTGTATTATAACCCACTGGTATGCCACTTTATGCAAATCTCTACAGTGCAGGCCAATCCTACTATTCCTTTAAATATAAGCTTCATATATAACTAAATAGGGTACCATATATTAAACCCAGTGAAGAGCTATGAACACCTTATCCACCAAACTAACCACACCAATCAGAAGGCGAGAAGGAGAAAGAAAGTAGTAGTTTTTCCCTTACCTCTGTGTTTCAGGGAGTTCTGCAGGCACATGATCTACAAACACAGGGGAGGAAAGAAGCTCTGCTGAGACTGTGCTCAGAGAACTGGTGCTGTCATCGTAATCCCCCAGCAACGAAGGGGGGATTTCAAACAATGTTAGTATAAAAGTTGGTTCTTGCTGTGGGAATTCATTTGCTGCAAGGCTCCCTAGAAAATGAAATCAAAATTCATTAAAGTTATAAAACACAATCTACTAATGGTTTATATTGCTATACAATTATGTGAACCAATATTTCAGCCACTGATTCCGTTGATGAAGTGAACATTGGTCACAACACAGGGTTGAAAAACAGAATCAAAAAAGGTTGAATGACAGAAGCCACCATATGGATACAGGGGTAGAAATAAGACTCTCATTGCAATGCAGACTGATCCATTCCTGGTTTTACAGAGTTTAATAAAGACACACCTGAGCTCGTTTCCTATACACTGCGGTTACACTGCTATTCAGTAGGAGTATTATCTTCACCCCTGTGGATGTACACATAAATGTTTAAACCTACATGATGATAACAGATGAAACGTAGAAAACAAACATACCTTCTGTGTTTTGTGAGATAACTGATGTACTGGGTTTTTCATCAGCTTTGGGGCTTCTGACTTCAGCCTGGAAAGACCCATCATTCATTAACTATCTTGTCAGTCAAATGCACACAGAATTTATAGATCATAAGCAAGTGGAGGATTGTTAAGGTCATATACCTGTATCATCGCATGACCATTGGCTACTGATTCTGAACACTGATGGTCCATTTAAGAGCCTTAAACACAGAGCAGTTATAGCAGTGAGCCACCTGGTGGCAGCTTTGTCTCGTGTGAAAAGTATTTAGGATTTAGCACAGAGCCTCGTCTGTCTTCCAGGTAGTTACAGGTTTAGCATCTTCATCTAGCATGGAAGAAGCTGACCTGTGCACATGACACATAAGTGGTACAATACCGGAGGGTATATGGTAGAATAAGAGCTACAAAGCAAAAGTCACCAACGTACCACCTTGTCAAGCTGGTAAAAGCTACTGTAATCATTTCCATCAGAACTGTAGTAAATTATTGAGGCAGCCGTAAACAGAAATAAAAAATAAAAAAACACACTACGAAATGTATTATTAAAAAAAACAAGATTGCACTGACCTTTTTTGATACAGGAGAATCCAATGTTGAAACCGTTCCGTCCTCTGGAATGGCATTTTGTTCCTAAGAAACAGAACAACCAAACAAAACTAATAATTTCAAAGAACAGTGCTGTCTAGACTCAAGCCTTGGCAGCGTGCATTTATAAAGCTGAGAACACGTTCTCTCAGCTCACCTTTCCAGTGCTGGCTGCTGTAGAGGCATCCTTCTCTGGAGGGATCCTGATTCTCAGCTTTCCACTGAGATTAGGTTTAGGTCTTCGAAGTGGTGGCTTTGCTGGTTTTTTCTCAACCCTTTCATCCTCATCTGTTGGTTTAGGGAGACTTTCCAATGCAGGTCTTCTGAAAAACACAGTATATTATTGGTGTTTTAGAGAACACTAACATGCAACAGGTTAATCCCAGTCCTGGGGGTTATTCTTTCACCCATATGTTCAACCATGAAGGACTGGAATCTTAGAATGGCAATATTGGTATATTCTTCTGTAACGTCACGGTTTCCTTACATGTTAGTGTTATCTTGTTTCAGTCCTTCTGCACAGGATGATGAATCCCTGTCACCCAGTTTCTCTGCAATGCCTTCATCTCTGCTACTGTCACACTTCTTTTCATCTACAGGATGATGAGGCGCAATGTCCACTGCAGGACTATTTGATGCATCACCTGAAGAGGACACAACAAGGTACAAGTTCACAATAACCCACCAGTGAGTCTTAGCTGTATATAATGAACCCTGCTGGAAATACATTAACCCTTAGCGGTCCGTTTATTCAGCACCTGTCAGGTGCATCAGGTCCAATTTATTTTCACACATGCGATTTATTTTACACATTCTTAAAAGGCACTGGATATCAACAGGACACTCAGTACCGCATCTCCAGCCCCACCCCACCCCACCCCACCCCACCCCTTGTTCGCTGTATTTATCACATACCTCTTCATAGTCGTGCATACTGATAAATCACTCGTTTTATCATCAAACTCCTCAATAATATGATCCAAGTCATTATTTTATTACTATAACAACTCAAAAAGCTCTGCAAATGTCTGATGTTCTTTGTGCGCTGGATGCGGAAGCAGCTATCTTGTTTTTTAAAGTCTGTGTTAGGTCTGTGGTGCAGGGCCTCTGTGTATTGCTCAGACCTGCTCCTTTTTTTTGGCTTCTATCAGTCTCACTCGGCCATTGAAAGGTTTTCTCATCTTTTTCCAGAGAAAAAATGACTAGAGACCCGCGCTTGATGTCTTTCTGAGGATGTCGGACAGGGTCCAGCATCGGACCGGAAAGGGAAAATTGTAATGTCGGACCTGGTCCGCCATAGGACCACAAAGGGTTAAGGCTGCTGGTGCACCTGGAACTACTCGAAAGTAACCCAAATAAGAATGAACATCAGGCCTTACCCAGAAAACCTGGGCTTCACCTAAAACCTATAATGAAATTAAATGACTTGATATTCACGAAACCTTTTCTCTGCTGTTTCTAAAGAAGGTTTGGAGACTATTCTGTGTTTCAACACATCAAATGTTCTTAAACACTCTGGGAAATGTGTGAAAATATGGACCACCATGATGCCATAACTATCCAGCACGGCACACGGCCTCACTTGCCCTTACCACAGCTGTCCTGTCCCGAGTCACTCTGGGCGGGTTTAGTCTCGAGATTCCTGCGCTGTGCTGTTTTTGTGCCCAGGTTGGGTTTAGGCTTTGGGAACCTGCTTCTTCTGCCTCGCTCCTGGTTTGGGCTCGGTGTCTCAGAGCAGTAAGATACTTCAGGTGCATTAACAACACTACAAAATAGAGTTGTATATGTAACTGAGCAACACATGCATATTTTATAAATAAATAAATATATAGAGACAGCTGCCATATCGATCTATCTATCTATCTATCTATATATACAAACAACAAAGTGAATATTGGTGGAATCCTTTGAACTTACATATCGGTGCCATCTTTTCTCAGTCCCTCTTCAGAGAATGATAAAGATAATGCCTTGACCTCCCTCAGTTCTTCTGAAACTCCCTCATCTTTGCAGCTATTAACTTCACTCTGTTTTTCCTCTGCAGGCTTTTGTTGAACACCTTCTAAAGGTGGAGACAATGTGACAGAATACAAATCTTTTTCTTAAAGGGTATTTTGACAGGAAACAGTCATAAGATGCAACCATTAGTCTTTCATTAAAAGAAAAAAAAACAACAACAAAACAAAAAGGAAACACTAGTTTTGTTGCTGCTACTGTAATATTATCTCTGCCATCCTCATGTGCCCTTACCACAGCTGTCCTGTCCTGAGTCAGTCGGGAGGGGTTTAGTCTCGAGATTCCTGTGCTGTGCTGTTTTTGCGCCCAGGTTGGGTTTAGGCTTTGGGAACCTGCTTCGTCTGCCTCGCTCCTGGTTTGGGCTCGGTGTCTCAGTGCCGCAAGATGCTTCAGGTGCATTAACAACACTACAAAATAGAGTTGTATATGTAACAGAGCAACACATGCATATTTTATAAATAAATAAATATATAGAGCCAGCTGTCATATCTATCTATCTATCTATCTATCTATCTATCTATCTATCTATCTATCTATCTATCTATATATAGATAGATAGATAGATAGATAGATAGATATACATCCGAACAACAAAGTGAATATTGGTGGAATCCTTTGAACTTACATATCGGTGCCATCTTTTCTCAGTCCCTCTTCAGAGAATGATAAAGATAATGCCTTGACCTCCCTCAGTTCTTCTGAAACTCCCTCATCTTTGCAGCTATTAACTTCACTCTGTTTTTCCTCTGCAGGCTTTTGTTGAACACCTTCTAAAGGTGGAGACAATGTGACAGAATACAAATCTTTTTCTTAAAGGGTATTTTGACAGGAAACAGTCATAAGATGCAACCATTAGTCTTTCATTAAAAGAAAAAAAAACAACAACAAAACAAAAAGGAAACACTAGTTTTGTTGCTGCTACTGTAATATTATCTCTGCCATCCTCATGTGCCCTTACCACAGCTGTCCTGTCCTGAGTCAGTCGGGAGGGGTTTAGTCTCGAGATTCCTGTGCTGTGCTGTTTTTGCGCCCCGGTTGGGTTTAGGCTTTGGGAACCTGCTTCGTCTGCCTCGCTCCTGGTTTGGGCTCGGTGTCTCAGTGCCGCAAGATGCTTCAGGTGCATTAACAACACTACAAAATAGAGTTGTATATGTAACAGAGCAACACATGCATATTTTATAAATAAATAAATATATAGAGACAGCTGCCATATCGATCTATCTATCTATCTATCTATATATACAAACAACAAAGTGAACATTGGTGGAATCCTTTGAACTTACATATCAGTGCCATCTTTTCTCAGTCCCTCTTCAGAGAATGATAAAGATAATGCCTTGACCTCCCTCAGTTCTTCTGAAACTCCCTCATCTTTGCAGCTATTAACTTCACTCTGTTTTTCCTCTGCAGGCTTTTGTTGAACACCTTCTAAAGGTGGAGACAATGTGACAGAATACAAATCTTTTTCTTAAAGGGTATTTTGACAGGAAACAGTCATAAGATGCAACCATTAGTCTTTCATTAAAAGAAAAAAAAACAACAACAAAACAAAAAGGAAACACTAGTTTTGTTGCTGCTACTGTAATATTATCTCTGCCATCCTCATGTGCCCTTACCACAGCTGTCCTGTCCTGAGTCAGTCGGGAGGGGTTTAGTCTCGAGATTCCTGTGCTGTGCTGTTTTTGCGCCCCGGTTGGGTTTAGGCTTTGGGAACCTGCTTCGTCTGCCTCGCTCCTGGTTTGGGCTCGGTGTCTCAGTGCCGCAAGATGCTTCAGGTGCATTAACAACACTACAAAATAGAGTTGTATATGTAACAGAGCAACACATGCATATTTTATAAATAAATAAATATATAGAGCCAGCTGTCATATCTATCTATCTATCTATCTATCTATCTATCTATCTATCTATCTATCTATCTATCTATCGATTATATAGATAGATAGATAGATAGATAGATAGATAGATAGATAGATAGATAGATAGACATACATCCGAACAACAAAGTGAATATTGGTGGAATCCTTTGAACTTACATATCGGTGCCATCTTTTCTCAGTCCCTCTTCAGAGAATGATAAAGATAATGCCTTGACCTCCCTCAGTTCTTCTGAAACTCCCTCATCTTTGCAGCTATTAACTTCACTCTGTTTTTCCTCTGCAGGCTTTTGTTGAACACCTTCTAAAGGTGGAGACAATGTGACAGAATACAAATCTTTTTCTTAAAGGGTATTTTGACAGGAAACAGTCATAAGATGCAACCATTAGTCTTTCATTAAAAGAAAAAAAAACAACAACAAAACAAAAAGGAAACACTAGTTTTGTTGCTGCTACTGTAATATTATCTCTGCCATCCTCATGTGCCCTTACCACAGCTGTCCTGTCCTGAGTCAGTCGGGAGGGGTTTAGTCTCGAGATTCCTGTGCTGTGCTGTTTTTGCGCCCAGGTTGGGTTTAGGCTTTGGGAACCTGCTTCGTCTGCCTCGCTCCTGGTTTGGGCTCGGTGTCTCAGTGCCGCAAGATGCTTCAGGTGCATTAACAACACTACAAAATAGAGTTGTATATGTAACAGAGCAACACATGCATATTTTATAAATAAATAAATAAATATATAGAGCCAGCTGTCATATCTATCTATCTATCTATCTATCTATCTATCTATCTATCTATCTATCTATCTATCTATCTATCTATCTATATATATAGATAGATAGATAGATAGATAGATAGACATACATCCGAACAACAAAGTGAATATTGGTGGAATCCTTTGAACTTACATATCGGTGCCATCTTTTCTCAGTCCCTCTTCAGAGAATGATAAAGATAATGCCTTGACCTCCCTCAGTTCTTCTGAAACTCCCTCATCTTTGCAGCTATTAACTTCACTCTGTTTTTCCTCTGCAGGCTTTTGTTGAACAAAGTGCACCTCAGCCTTCCGTGACGCATCTTCTAAAGGTGGAGACAATGTGACAGAATACAAATCTTTTTCTTAAAGGGTATTTTGACAGGAAACAGTCATAAGATGCAACCATTAGTCTTTCATTAAAAGAAAAAAAAACAACAACAAAACAAAAAGGAAACACTAGTTTTGTTGCTGCTACTGTAATATTATCTCTGCCATCCTCATGTGCCCTTACCACAGCTGTCCTGTCCTGAGTCAGTCGGGAGGGGTTTAGTCTCGAGATTCCTGCGCTGTGCTGTTTTTGCGCCCAGGTTGGGTTTAGGCTTTGGGAACCTGCTTCGTCTGCCTCGCTCCTGGTTTGGGCTCGGTGTCTCAGAGCCGCAAGATGCTTCAGGTGCATTAACAACACTACAAAATAGAGTTGTATATGTAACAGAGCAACACATGCATATTTTATAAATAAATAAATATATAGAGCCAGCTGTCATATCTATCTATCTATCTATCTATCTATCTATCTATCTATCTATCTATCTATCTATCTATCTATCTATCTATCGATCGATTATATAGATAGATAGATAGATAGATAGATAGATAGATAGATAGATAGATAGATAGATAGATAGATAGACATATATCCGAACAACAAAGTGAATATTGGTGGAATCCTTTGAACTTACATATCGGTGCCATCTTTTCTCAGTCCCTCTTCAGAGAATGATAAAGATAATGCCTTGACCTCCCTCAGTTCTTCTGAAACTCCCTCATCTTTGCAGCTATTAACTTCACTCTGTTTTTCCTCTGCAGGCTTTTGTTGAACAAAGTGCACCTCAGCCTTCCGTGACGCATCTTCTAAAGGTGGAGACAATGTGACAGAATACAAATCTTTTTCTTAAAGGGTATTTTGACAGGAAACAGTCATAAGATGCAACCATTAGTCTTTCATTAAAAGAAAAAACAACAACAACAAAACAAAAAGGAAACACTAGTTTTGTTGCTGCTACTGTAATATTATCTCTGCCATCCTCACGTGCCCTTACCACAGCTGTCCTGTCCTGAGTCACTCTGGGGGGGTTTTGTCTCGAGACTCCTGCGCTGTGCTGTTTTTCCACCCAGGTTGGGTTTAGGCTTTGGGAACCTGCTTCGTCTGCCTCGCTCCTGGTTTGGGCTCGGTGTCTTAGAGCCGCAAGATACTTCAGGTGCATTAACAACACTACAAAAACAAAAACATCATTACATGGTGGATCTTTATAGGTGCATGTTTTAATATTCTCTTACCAGATATAGCAGTTTGTCTGTACTGTATGGTGCAATCACTTTCTAAACCACTGTCACTAAAGACATTACTATGATATAAAAAAATAAAATGAAAAAAAAATACGCAGAGCATGGGACTATGTCTCTGAAATTATACTTGAGGTGAAACTAAGCATTAGCTGAATATATAAAAGAGAGTAAGAGATGAGCAATGGGTCCACACAAACACAAGCAGTGCAGTACACAGTACAGGCTTTACAAACCCAGTGGTGTTGGCAGCTTCTTCCAGTGTGCATGGGTCTCTTAATGCCTGTGCCCTCACTGCCGTCTCCTCGCCTGGCATCTCTGAAGGAGTTTCATGAAGGACCCGAGTAGTGGCCTCACAAGTCCCAGCCTGGGAATGCGCAGCCTGCATTGAATCCTGGCTCACTGCGGCTGCCTTTTCCATCTCCACGAGCCCAGGTTCCAGTGCCTGGCATGGAGGCTCCTCACTGACACCTTGATGAAACAGAAAAGATCACTCAGTGTGACAACTCTGATGAAAGTCAGATCTGCAGTTACTTAAACAATAGAACCCTGATTAGAAGGCATTACTGTCTGGTAGCTGACTTTGCTGGAAAGGATAGAGTGACCAAGGTTATGCCCGATTATAAGAAGACTAGAATATGTGTCAGTATTACCTGAATCATTCTCTCCAGGACTGGCTGCAGAAGAAGGCTGACACACAAGGTCCTTCTTCACTGCCAGACAGCTCCTATCAGAGTCTGTACTGCTATCATTCACTGGCAGAGAGTTATCTGGACAAAATAGAAATATTAGTCTTAAAAAAAACCTAGCATGCACACTGGCACACAATGTTATGCTAATTTTGACAAACATAAAATAAAAATATATATAGTATTACTTCAATTTGGCGCCATGGCGTTTATTTTAAATTGATCAAAGTGACTGCGGCGCTTAAAAGAGGGCGGCCATTATACAAGGGCGACCTTTATTAATAATACTATGATTTTCAAACACTGCAATACCTTATTACATGATTTATGACATTTTAGAAGTATAGCCGTTGCTTATTTTCTGTAATTTACATGCTAGATTGAGGCTCCCATCTCTTTGAGGGCTACATGTACATAGTCAGCATTACACATTTATTTGTTTACTGTGTGTGTGTTTTTTAGTAGGGTGGAGAAAAAAAATACTTTACCGTTTCTTTATTGATAGTGTCGTTTATTCAAGGGCGGCCTCTATATAAAACTGATATATGACTGCGGCGTCAATACGAGGGCGGCGCCAAAGAGATATATAGATACATACATACATATATATATATATATATATATATATATATATATATATATATATATATATATATATATATATATTGCACACACACACCAGACTCAACCATAACATATCCCTTAAGACTAACAAAAAGTAAATACATACTTTTTCCCGATGCAGTACTTTTTTTTTAATCTATGCAATTATTCTTATTCAAGTACTCAAATAAGGTTTATTTTATTTTTGATAACTCTGTGGTCAGGAGATGTTCTTCAGTTCTAGTTGCAGTCTACAGTAGGTTAGCTCAAAGAGTCGTGACACAATTAAGAGCCAGTGCCATCAAGTTTCTTATCCAGTAATGCCCTGCTGTGCACTGGATGCTGTTAGCCTCTACTCATATAAAGCACTTTGGATGATTTGCATCAGGGGTGGCCAACGTTGGTCCTCTCACACCTGGTCTTTGTTCCAACCCTGTTCTAAATTGCTTAATCAAATCAATTAAACCTCCACCCAGACCCTGAAGTAGTTTGTGTTATCGTTTTAGCTGTTAAACCTGGAGCGGAGTGGCTCTCCGGGACCGTGACTGGACACCCCTGGTCTACATAATGCATACGTCTAAGACAGGCAACTAGAATTAAAAGAGCAGATCCTAAGCTCATAATCAGAGCACCTTAACACAGACTTACCAACCAATACAAACATACATATCAGAGAAATTACAGGAACAACTTAGTATTATTAAACATCAAAAAGGCAGCAGTTTAAAAACAAAGAGAGTGTAATTAAGCATCTCCCACTTAAAAGTAGTATTTATAAAATTACATTTGTTACCTTCATCCTTCTCTGAAGTGGAAACTTCAATCACATCCTGAAAATATTAACAATTAGAATCCCTTAAACAAATAAGAAGCTGGTTAAACCCAAAATAACAAGCACAGCAATGTGGCGAGAATTAGTAATCAGAACGGATGACATGAAGAACAATGAGACTAGGCGGATTAGATGGGTATTGTATGAATTACACTGCTATTTAATGAGCATAACTAAAAAACAAGGGTCAGTGCTAGAGCAGGAAAAAAAAGCAACACAAAAAACTATTTGAAGCTCTTTAGTCTTTAAAGCACTGCAGCTGTGAAATCAGCAGTGTTGCAGTTCTGTATGGCAAGTTCGACATGTTTAGCTGTTTGTATTTTAAACATCTTGTGAACGTTTTAAAATGCTATCCCTGTGAAAGAAACAAAACAAGTAACTTACTACCAATAAATGCAAGCAGTTTTCTGTGACTGCTGTCTCTGCCGGACTCTGGTCTAGTGACTGACTGCACACACTGTCACTGTGGTGTAGGTGCTCTGCTTCAATAGCACAACGTGTGTCAGGGACACTGACTGAGACTTCCAGCTGTGTGGATAACAGACCATACAAACGCTACGGTTATGGAAAATAAAAAGACCAAAAACAATGAAAGGAAATGGAGAAGGCGATGATGGAATAAAACCTAATTCTCATAAGACAAACTTACCTTAAATAACCTGGTTTCTACTATACAAAAAAGGTAATCCCTTTTACACATTGAACTGTGAAAGAGTATTGACTGAAAACAGAAACGATGGACACTACACACAAAACATTAAGGACTGTATTAAGGACAGTTATTGTTTTAAATAGTTTAAATATTCTACAATGTTAAACAGTGATAAACTAATAAACCCTCTCATTCGAAAAAAGGTACCACGAACTGCCAACTTTATTGAAGTTCCTTAATTCGGTGAACGGGTCCCGATATTTCTGTGCAAGGTATATTTCCGAAATTACTATTTTTGCTAACAGCTGAGCTAGTGTCGTCATTGAGCTGAGCTAATTCTCATTTCCACAACCTTGGCCAAATTAAAGACAAACATTTTGACAAAGTATTAGACATTACATTTGGCATTGGCGTGAAGGCTGTTTTTTACAGCAGATTTTATATGTATGGATTTTTTTTTTGTATAATTTTGAAAAAAAACTAAAAACAATTAATATATGATATATTCCATGCACGAGCTACGGTGAAATATGCACCATTCAACCAAGGCTATGCAAGGCTAATGTCTAAAACACGTACAATTATTTAAATAGTATCAATGACAGACTCTTCACATTTTGGGGTGTAGACCAGATTACTATATAAGAATGTGAACCAAAACTAATTTCGATATTAAAAGACATTGACAACGACGTCTAGTCTTTGTCACTGAATTTACAAAATGTTTCTTTGAATAATATTTTGAAACCTTTTCATAAGAAAAGACAAAAGGGCGGCCCGTACCTCCTCCATAGTCTCCTCCACCTGAGCTGGGACAGGCGCTGGCGAGCGCAGGCTGACTGGCACAAACGCAGGGGCCTGGTTCAACTCCTCTGGGTTCATGGGAAAGGAATCCTCTTCCTCCATCACCGGTTCTCCCTCCTCATCTGAATTCTCTTCAGTCTCTTTTACAGATGCCCTCAAGGTCACCAGAGCGGTCTTCCCGGGTCTCTGGTCCTTCTTCTGATCCCTCCCCTTCAGGGCGCTGGGTTTAGCTTTCTGGAACTGTGGAGGCCGGCCTCTTCCTCTCCTTTGGGGCGAGACTGCCTCCCAGGGTGGGGAGGCAGAGGGCGAAGCTGCTGGAGGTTCATCATCTTCGGGCTGTTTCAGATGTGAGGAAAATTTAGGTATTCTTCCGGATCTACAATGAATAAAATGAGGAAGACGTATTATTCGGTTAGTAAGTCTAGCACATTCATGGACATTTTAGGGCTGTTATTTTCAGTTAATAAAAAATGACTCCCTTTTTTCATTGAATCTTTATCTGGCATCACTATTCCCCCCCTAGAAAATCCAAAAATTGTAAGTTATCTCATTTATCAAGAATATTTTGCAACTGAATAGATTACAACATGTATTTCTTGATGCTGATAATGTGATGCTGATAATTTGTTTCTCTGTAGCATAAAAGTTGAAAGGTCACAATTGGCGCTCCAGGGTCATTGAGTAATTTACTCTCTAAGTTAGGCTGTTAGTTGTTTTCTGTAAATCGTCCTTTCTCTCTCCCTTTCCAAGTCAACAGACATTTGACTAAAACGTTTTTCTAAAAAATTTTAAACTAAAAATTGATAATATTGCATTCCTTTATGATCGCTTTGCTATTGCAATATAAAGCATCCCAACTCTCTCCAAACACAGAATATTGTATTTATTATATAGATTTACCTTCCAAAAATGTTACTGACAGATAGGTAAATTGGTAGGTTAGGTTAAGGGGGATCAAGTGTCCAGTCGTTTAATTACCAGTAACAAACAAGCACTGAAGGAGAGTGGATTCAACTGTGTTTTCTTTATTGAAAACCCAGAACTATTGGTCACATGTTTCTGGTAATTCCCAGGCAGGTTACAGTTAGCTGTCCGGGCACTGCTATGATCCATTCTCTAGCTACCCCATGCAGTACAGTCTACATTCACAATTGACTATTGAGATGTCAGGAATCACATTTATTACAAGAAGCATGATAACATGCAAACTCAATCTGTGCAGCAAAACTGCTGTGCGTATTCTTTATGTACTCAGTTTAAATATCATTCGTAATTTAGATTTTTTTCAATGCGTATAACACCCAGTGCACAGGTTAACTGGCACGCTGGTCACAAGATTAAAATAGCACTTGTCCTTTAAATGGTTTATGAATGTACAACTTTTCTTACATTGGAAGAGACATTAAAATCAAAACACTGGAAAGCTGTCTCAAGGGCTTTTACTGTGCTCTTATCCTCTTGGCCTCGCAGAGGTTTGGTCTTAGTTATAAGAACATAAGAACATAAGAAAGTTTACAAACGAGAGGAGGCCATTCGGCCCATCTTGCTCGTTTGGTTGTTAGTAGCTTATTGATCCCAAAATCTCATCAAGCAGCTTCTTGAAGGATCCCAGGGTGTCCGCTTCAACAACATTACTGGGGAGTTGATTCCAGACCCTCACAATTCTCTGTGTAAAAAAGTGTCTCCTATTTTCTGTTCTGAATGCCCCTTTTTCTAAACTCCATTTGTGACCCCTGGTCCTTGTTTCTTTTTTCAGGCTGAAAAAGTCCCTTGCGTCGACACTGTCAATACCTTTTAGAATTTTGAATGCTTGAATTAGGTCGCCACGTAGTCTTCTTTGTTCAAGACTGAACAGATTCAATTCTTTTAGCCTGTCTGCATATGACATGCCTTTTAAGCCCGGAATAATTCTGGTCGCTCTTCTTTGCACTCTTTCTAGAGCAGCAATATCTTTTTTATAGCGAGGTGACCAGAACTGCACACAATATTCAAGATGAGGTCTTACAAGTGCATTGTACAGTTTTAACATTACTTCCCTTGATTTAAATTCAACACTTTTCACAATGTATCCGAGTATCTTGTTAGCCTTTTTTATAGCTTCCCCACATTGCCTAGATGAAGACATTTTTGAGTCAACAAAAACTCCTAGGTCTTTTTCAGAGATTCCTTCTCCAATTTCAATATCTCCCATATGATATTTATAATGTACATTTTTATTTCCTGCGTGCAGTACCTTACACTTTTCTCTATTAAATGTCATTTGCCATGTGTCTGCCCAGTTCTGAATCTTGTCTAGATCATTTTGAATGACCTTTGCTGCTGCAACAGTGTTTGCCACTCCTCCTACTTTTGTGTCGTCTGCAAATTTAACAAGTTTGCTTACTATACCAGAATCTAAATCATTAATGTAGATTAGGAATAGCAGAGGACCTAATACTGATCCCTGTGGTACACCGCTGGTTACCACACTCCATTCTGAGGTTTTTCCTCTAATCAGTACTTTTTGTTTTCTACATGTTAACCACTCCCTAATCCATGTACATGTGTTTCCTTGAATCCCAACTGCGTTCAGTTTGAGAATTAATCTTTTGTGCGGGACTTTGTCAAAAGCTTTCTGGAAATCTAAATAAACCATGTCATATGCTTTGCAATTATCCATTATCGATGTTGCATCCTCAAAAAAATCAAGCAAGTTAGTTAGGCATGATCTCCCTTTCCTAAAACCATGTTGACTGTCTCCCAGTACCCTGTTACCATATAGGTAATTTTCCATTTTGGATCTTATTATAGTTTCCATAAGTTTGCATATAATAGAAGTCAGGCTTACTGGTCTGTAGTTACCTGGTTCAGTTTTGTTTCCCTGTCGGTACCACCCCTGTGTCAAGAGACTGCTGCATGATCTTGGTTAGCGGTTTGTAAATTACTTCTTTCATTTCTTTGAGTACTACTGGGAGGATCTCATCCGGCCCAGGGGATTTGTTTATTTTAAGGACTTATTGTTTATTTTAAGGACTCATGAATGTAACATAAGTATAATTTTCATGGTTAAAAAGGTTTAGGGGGATCTTTACCTAGTGGGCTTTTGTAACATTTTCTGTTGAATGGCAGTAATGTCATGTTCCTCCTCCTCCTCGTGAATGTCACTGGATGGTCGCTTGTCTCCAGCGGTGCTCCTCTTCAGATGTGACGCTGCTGTACCCTCAGTGGCAGATTCTACACAGTGGGGCTCAGCTGCTTGTCCCTTTCGGAAAGAATGAGGCACATTAAATACCATACCAATTAAACCCTATACACCTATCAGCCCCCCATCATTGCTGCAAGATTATGTGAAACATTCACTTTGAAATCCAAATGGAGTAATGACAAGAGTCAGAAATCAAAATCCAGTGGAGACTCTTGTTTGGTTTGCTGTTCTAACAACACGTTCAGCCATGAAGAGAGAGACATCTGAGACAGATGGCATCATTTGAAAATCCTCCCGAGATTTGTTGATTTGTTGATGTAACAATATTACCAATAAATACTCCCCTCCTCCCAAGAGCAATACCAAGTTCAGCTATCTTGCACAAATCATTTACTCGTTTTTGAGTCAGATTCCTTTTTTACTGTAGTTTTTACGTAGGTCCCTGTGATGAACATTTATTTATGCCTGAACCTATTGCAAGCAAAGGACTACGGAAAACAGTTAAAACCTGAATACATAACTCTACATATACAGGTAGTGGACAAAAAAATAGAACCACCTTGGTAAATGAGGGACACCAAGTATATTGAAAGCAAGGGCTTCTACACAGGTGTGGCTCATGCGTTAATTAAGCAAATAACATCCCAACAGGGCCGGTTGCCTATAATTATGGCTAGCATGGCTGCAAGAGGAGACCTCAGTGACTTTGAAAGAGGGGTGATTGTTGGGGTGCGTTTGGCAGGAGCTTCAGTGACCAAGACAGCTCAACTTGCAGATGTTTCATGAGCAACAGTGTCTAAGGTGATGTCGGCCTGGAACTCCGAGGGAAAGGCATCATCAGCAAAGGGCAACAGCGGGTGGAAGTGCATACCCCAGGACCGTGATATCCGTGCATTAATTCGAAACAGGCGAGCAACTGCAGATCAATTGACTATAAATTTCAACCTGGGGCTCGAGCAGTCAGTTCCATCAAAAACTGTCCACCGAGAACTCCACAGAGCGGGATACCACAGTCAGGTTGCAGTGCACAAACCGCTCATCACACCTGACAATGCACGTTTGCGAGTCCAGTGGTGCAAAGAGCACAGGCAATGGACTACCGAGCAGTGAAGAAATGTGATATTGTCAGATAAATCTTCCTTCACCACAAATGGACGAGTGCATGTGCGGCACCAACCTAAAGAACTCTACAGCCCTGAGTGCTTGGTTCCAACAGTGAAGGGTTCTGGTCGTTCCGTAATGTTGTGGGCACATTTTCCTGGCGTGGTTTGGGTGCACTCATTCACTTAGAAGGTAAGGTCAATGCTAATCGCTACTTAATGGTACTGAGTGATCATCTTCACCCCATGTTACAGCACCTGCCGGGGAGGGCGGGGGGGGTGTCTTTCAGGATGACAACGCCCCCATTCACAGAGCACGTGTGGACACTGATGTTATCCATATGTCATGGCCTTCTCAGTCACCAGACCTTTCTTGTGGAAGAATGGTGCTGCATCCCTCCTGCAGAATTCCAGAGGCTGGTAGACTCTATGCCACAGCGCATACAGGCTGTACTGGCTGCACGTGGTGGCCCAACGCCCTGTTAAGTGACTTTACATTGGCGTTTCCATTTTGTTGTCCACTACTTGTATGTATTGTACGTACAAAATGCAAGAAGAATAAATAAACAAACTCTAGTACATGGCTTATAAAGTGTGACGCCTGTGAAAGCTCATTGGGTTTGTCAACAGCAGCTTTTGCCCCCGTCTTGGTTGCCAGTCTGAGGCAGGGTTTTGGTTTCTGAAGTCGTGAACTCTGGGCCAGCTTGGGTGTTTCTGCAGCTTCTGGTCCTGCAGTCTCCTCTGCCGGGCCACTGTTTGGATTACAAGATAATCAGGGTCAATCATCCATGTCACAGCTAACAGAGGAGCACACATCATTTGTATTGACTACATCTCTTGCACTGCATTATATTTAGGCTTGCTACTATTCGTTTTTTTTTTTTTGTTGTGTCAAATCGACGATTAATATCAACGTTTATTTTAGAAAGAATTTACTGTTTTTTTCTATCTTTATTTTTCCACTCAAGCAGAGAGTGGGTGAAATCGACCTTTATGCTTTAAAAGAAACAGACTTTTTATGCCATTGAGAAAGGTCTTTTAGCGAAACCCCTTTATCATATTCAACATGCAACAAAACCATGGTTACCAACATTCAAATTTAAATAACGTTTGCTCACAGCAGAGCGATACCTTATATAGATATGTCCTACACACATTTAAAAATTGTCTCAAATAAACGTAGAAAATGCAGCATATAAAAGTGCATTATACAGACTTTTATAGTATAAATTTACAAGTAAAAATAATATGCACAGAACAAAACATTAGATACTTAAACAAAACTAATTTGCACTTATTATTCTGAGTCTGAGCTCCTCTCATCTCCTGCTTCAGGCTCAGCACAGCTGGACTCAGAGTCAATGGAAGGTAAGGCACATGGGCCCGCTTTGTCCTGCCACCGAGACTTCAGCACATTGTGCACAATAAACTAGTAACTGTCACTGTATACCTATAGCAAAAGCCTACCTACACCTTAACCTGCTAATTTCAAAGTAGGCAGTTTGAATGACAGGCGCTATAGCTGGCAAATGAAAGTGCACAGTCCGTACATCTCATGATTGACAGTCACTTAAGTGAATGAGAGCATTGTAGCTCTGCTTCAGTCAATATGGTGAAATGACATTGACAGTGAAACTACAGTACTATCTGACCGCTGAGATGATTGACAGCAACCCCTAGCCATTCAGAACGGAAAGGAGACGGGACAGACAGTAAGTATAAAAGCTACACAAAAGTAGAGATGATTTTTAAAAAAATGAGTGGTTTTACCAATGTTTATCCTATATAAATTAATTTCAGTCGAAATCAAATTTTTGGGGGAATTCGACGTTTAACAAGCTTTACCGATTAACATTGAAAGATAGCAAGACTAATTATATTGCATTGTCAGAGCAATACAGTCATATACCAGGACATGTGCGCAATATGCATGTGGTCAAAGGATGTGGGCAAAATTGAACCCACCTGACATCCTCCTCCTCAGCAATCTGCTGCTTCTTTATCTGTGCAGGTACCTCTGGTGTGTCGGAGTCTTCCCTCCGACAAGGTGAGCTGTATGGGCTTCCTTCAAGAGGAGGCATGTTTTCATAATCTACCTCTTCAGAGTCCTCACAGATTTCCACAGATTTTACTGATTGGAGAGGGAGATGTAAGGGTGCCATGAATGTACAGTTCATCGAACACTAACTCTAAAAGGTTGATTATAAAGGATTGCAAGTCACGTCTTACTCCGTTTACGCTTTTTCGCCGCCTTCTGCTGTCTCTCTGATGAGTCTTCAGATGGTTTTTTCGTTGCTGGTCCGCTGGACTCTGCATCGTTCTTCTTGCGTTTCCTTTTCTTTTTAGCATCCGGATCTCCAGCAGCGCTCGCCTCCCCTTCATTCACATTGAGGGAGTCTTCATTCTCCTTCTCTGCCGTCTCTGCATCTGCATCTCCCTCCGCAACCTCACTGTCCGACACCTCGACTGATCCACCCCCGTCAAGGGCCTTGTCCTGGTCAGCTTTCTTCTCTGAAGCACACACGCACACACACGCACACAGCAAGAGGACAGGGGGAATAAACAAAACAAACAGTCATGTTGAACCATTTGTTCCTCTTAAAGATCATTAGGAAGTAGATACCCGAGACTGATTTTACAAAACATGGAGTTCAATTTTCTTTTTTTAAGTGTTTGATTACTAGTATTTTAAACTATACATTTTAACTTTGATCCTGATTTTGCGTGTACTGCAAATGACCTTCCTAGCAGTGTCGCTGTGCAGCACTCAAACAAGCTCCTTCCCTTCACGTGTAACCTCTTGTAAGAAGATGTGGGATAGAAAGGAAGGACACCCAATAGGACTGTTGCAACTGGATGCTGCTAAAAAAAGTTTTCCAACAAAGAATAATAAATAAAAATCGGACTTTATGCAGGGCAAAATTAATTTTACTATGAAAAATTGCTGCTATTCATGTAGGGTGCAATATATAATCATGTATAATCAATAATTATATTTGTAAGCAAAAACGAAACATCCCCTGGGGCGGCACAATAGGCCGTGCCACACAAGCACAGGGATGCTTTAAAACATCTATGGACATACATTTCCTCAATGAATATCATTACCTTTTTTTTTCCGTTTGGGATTGGCTGGCTTTTTTCCAAGTGTAACCTTGTTCCTATTAAGCCGTTTCCTTTCATCGTCTTTGAGGATCCTCTCAAGCAGCTGGCTGAAAAACTCAAAATCGAATGGCCTTTTCTCCTCTGTGAGACAAAGACACAGGCAATCACGTTAACAGCAGACAATGAGAGGAAATGGGAAAACAACACCGCCTATTTAAATGAATGCATGATTCAATCAAAGAAAATGGAGTCCAGAGAGTGCAAGGTCACTCCAGAGTTTCTGTAACATATCCAATGGTAAACACATACTGCATTGAGTGTTGTACTGTATATGAATCAACCTGTGTGTGAAACTCCTTCACTGTGATACTGGCGTGGTTAAATAACTAATCAAAGGACAGTAAGCTGGAATGTGAAGGCTGTATATATTAATTACAATGCAGATCAAGGTCACTTACTGAATGCTTTATCTATCCTCCAGGAATTTTCTCTTTCTTCTCTTTTAAATTTATTCTGCAGAAACACATGAAACAAGAAATACAGGTAAATGCACCAATACGACTAGGGCTTAGTACAGATCTATACTAACTGCAGTAAATAAAACTGTGCCTTTTACAGTTCTTAACAGTGCAAAGTAGCACAATTTAGGGACCAACCCACACCTTGAAAAAGGTAAAAACAACATTTCTAAATTGTGTAATTATACTCTGCATCTCTATCACAGAAAACACACGCTTCTGATTTCACAGACCCCAATTAAGACTAATATTGGACCACCAAAATTAGCATTAGACAGTCCCAGATTAGAGCTAATCGGGGTTTCTAAAAGCAGAAGATAATGTACTAACTATAATGCAAAAGAACAGTGTACTGAATATATTTAGTGAAGTATGTGATTTGAGCTTAGTTTAAAGGTTTGGTATAAGGCCAGCTGTTTGAATTTTATTATTACAATTTGTTGTTAGATTTTTGGAGACCCTTAAATATCACCTGAAATGGGAGTTTGTGTGAACAAAAAAAAAAATTACAACACTGATAATGGAACTTAACTAAGAACATCATAGAATGGAGCCTTGTACCTCAATTGGGACAATAACTCAAGCTCTACCTCCTCTACAGAACAAAATCTGAATTACTATTCCTAATTCTTTGTGGGGTTGTGCTGAAGTGAATACAATACCTTGATCTCTACTCTGGCTCTGTGAGGGAACAGCTGACCGATGATAGAGAAATCCGTTCCCACCATGCTGATAGCCAAGAAGAACATGTCCGTTTCTGAAACCAAGGACAAGTTCAGAAGCAGAATGCTGGGGAACAAATACCTTTCTGCATTATTAGTAACAAAACAGGGGAGAGAGGAAACCTATGGTTGTTTGGCAGTACTGGCAGCTTTCCGAGATGCTTTCAATAACCGTACCTCTATTGGTCCAAGGTTTGGTGTGAGTGGATTTCCTGAAGCTGGAGTATGTTGTTGTGGAACCTCGCTCAAAAACAGGATCATTCTCCTCCACCACGTTAGGACCCTGCGTTCTCAAAACCTCCACTGTTAAACTAATGCAAGGAAGCACTTGGTCAAAATGGATGAGAAAAACACAACACCTCTCATTTTTTTTGTAAGTATTTGAAGGATGAAGTTACAAGTGGACTCAAATGATGTCTAAAGTTGCCAGTGTACTGTAAGGAGCTTTTCCACTGCCCACAATCTCATTCTGTAATGTAGACTATTCGTAATTAGCAGTCCATTAACTGCCTCCCCCACCTGCCAGCTGTTTTGGAATTCACTACCTTGGGGTTGGATAATCACCTTTTTCATTTAACCCGAACTAAAAGTAATGAACATAACAGAGCTAAAAAAAACTACTAAAGATATTTCAGAGGGTGTAAGCAAGTAATAGAAACATTATGCGACCTGCCATGCACAGCAGGTTTCATAGACTCTTCGCATATTCCTTTACCTTTCTTCATCAATAATAATGGAGCCGTCTTCGGCTACTTTCACTCTGGGAACCAGAACCTGATCGTCTTGGACGTGCTCCACATCCTCCTCTTCATGATCATCTTCATCTTCGTCCCTCACAGGGGGGCGCAAAGGGGCTTTATTAGCTGGACTGAAAGGCAAACATCAGGTACCCCAGCAAAACTCAAAGACCTTGTCAAACACAAACACTTAATAATAAAAAAAAAAAATGATGTTTAGTTATAAAGTCTTAACCCAAATTGCTGTCCCTGATTTTTTAATTCTTCTGGATTTTTATTATTATTGATCATCTTGCCAGCATGCCCAGTGTAACGTAAGAATTTGCTTCTAATGAAAAAATGTTTCTTCTAGTATTGCTGCTATAGAAACATGTGTTTGTCTTGCAAGGTCCCAGGCCACACTAACAAAGATGTCCACACACAACTTTGAAACAAATACTTACTCTTTGGAGGGCATGGGCCCAATCACTTTATCAATTTCTCTTCTCTCCTCTTCTAGGGAAGACCTGTTGATTTAGAAAGCAAACATCACATGACACTTTTCATAGCAAGAACCGTTATTTATGATTTGGTGAAACTGCTGTTGAGCCATTCTGTCAAATGTTTGTTTTTCCGTTTTATTTCCTGCACACTGACTTCAATAACTGTCATAACTTTCTGTTATACAATTTTACAAAAAGTGGGTACCAAACACACAACATGAAGGACATACAGTGCTCCCATGTTAGCAAGCGTCTTTTTATATCGTGAAACAGATTACAGCCACTTCTTGAAAATGGGTGTGTAATTCAAAAACGAGTAAATCAAACTTAATTTTCCCATAAGAAATAAAGGAAATGATAGGAAACGCTGCCTCAAAACACATTCGTACGTCTATTTCCTTCACTGTGTTTTATTTTATACTGTGCCTATTTGTTACTGACAATAATAAAGACATTAAAAAGCCTATCTAAAATAAGAAAATCATTTTTAAATGAAAAGTTTTGCTACTGTAATATTGAACGTTGGCTGGGATGTCTTGCTGGTGGTGGTATTAGAGAGGTGGGGGTTACCTGGTTACAGACTGCATGGCGAGCAAACCGCATAATTCCAAACAAACATTGAATTTGTAAAATTGTATTAATACAACGTCCAAAAACGCGTAAATAACATGCTCGTAAATCGCGACATGGCTGTATAAGGCAGTTAATGCTATTGCACTAGCACAATTATTCTTGCTAAAAGGAGGAACACAAATAGCACAGCCTTATACCTACGGCTCCCAGCTACAGTGTTGTAGAGTACATTTAAAACCAGGAATTGCTCACTACTTGGTCAGATAATGCCACACCAATTTTAAACAGCCACTTAGGAATAGAAACTCATTTTCTTCCTAATCGTTTGTCAGCCGAGCCGCCTGTAAACAAAGCAGCACAGCTACAGCAGGGACCGAGAAAGACACACTTATCTGTTTCTCCTTACGAGGCAGAGATGGTTCAGATCTGTTTTAGGCCAAGGTGGCACGTGTCCAACATTAACCTGCTGGCTAGTTCTCACTTTCGTTGTGCCGTTTTTGTCATTTGTCATGGCATGTGCATTTAATCCAATACCTATTGAAATTGTGCTCTTAAAATATAACTATTATAAAAAGTTTCAGTTTGTAACCCCTTCCCTCATACACAGCTATTTAAATAGATTAATGTAAAAAAAAAAAAAAAAAACAGTAAGAGCTGTTGCTGTTCTTTATAGAAGAAAATCAGGCTGAAAGTAAAGAAGCTACCTTTTAAAAAATGGGAAAACAAATGACGGTAATACATGTGTATGTTTTGTTTCTTGAATGAATTGTATTGGTCTGCACCTATCAATATGCCTTTTTTTTGCAGGACAGAGAAATCTGGAACTGTGCACTTACACACAGTGTGCCACCCTACTTTACAGCCAATGCAGGACAGTCACACGAATGACACAGTGCTACTATATTGTATCTGACTACTGGGGATGAACTGGGAGCTGCTCCGGTATTGCAAAGGAATAACTTACTTCATTGGATTGTTCTCTGGCAAATAGTATATAAAGTCCCTCATTGTCATTTTGGAACGGTCCACTGGGGTGATGAATTCAAAATCAGGGGTCTTCCCCTTCTTTTGTTTCTACAGGAGAAAACAAGAACGGCTCATTTGAAATTAAGACTGTGTTTCAATGGCTGATGAGATTACTTTGTTCTTTTTTTATTGCAGTTTAGCAAGAGGCTGACTAGCAAAAGAAAGATAAACACGCTTTAGTTTAAATAGCTTTTATGTAAGATTTAAAATTAGAAAATGAAGTAAACGATCCATTTACCTTTTCCTTTCTGATCTCTTTTTTAAGGAGTTCTCGAAGCTTTCTGGCCTTAATTATCCTCTCCCGGTCCGAGGAAGCAGTGCTCTTTCTAAGCGGCAATGAAGATTCAGGTCGCCTTTGCTTTTCTTCTATACAAGTGCTGTTTTGAGAGTCTTTCAGTTTACCCTGAGAATGTTCCGGATGGGGGTGGTGGTCATCTACACAGATGTCATTTTGTGAGGCTTTCAGTTTACCAGGAGAAGAGGGCCAGTGATCGTCTACACAGAAGCTATCCTGAGAGGTTTTTAATTTAGATGGGCAGTCATGTGTCTGCTGTGTTTCATCGTTCCTGCTCTGGTTTGAATCAGCAGCTGGGTCTTGACTTGCTGGGGCAGTTTTCACTTCCTTTAGATTTCCAGATTTCTTGTCAGGCACCTTCAGCTGCGGAGGCCCTGCGGAGGCCCTTCTTCGGCCAGGTGACTTGGGGAGAGTTTGTGGGGCAGTGTTCTCCAACACTGCGCTGTCCTTTGGAGTGGGCTCTTTATTCTTTGCAGTGCCCGAAGCTGCTGGACGGGGTGTTCTGGCTTGTGGTGGTGCAGTTCTGGGTTTGGCTAGGTTTGGCATTGCAGAAATTCGTTTTCTTCTCTGTATGGGAGTAGCAGGCGGGACGCTGTTACCAGAGGCTTTCCCATTGTGGTTCTTTTCCTCCCTGTTAAAAAAATATATGTATATTATATATGTATGTTTTATATGTTTTACACAGGATCAAAGTACTAGGACATTTGACAAACAAGACCAGTCCTGCACTGTTGGAAAACATGGATCGAGAATTGATTAGGAGTTTGCTACGCATGTGGACTGGCAGAGCTATACTGGTGTTCTTTTCTGAAAAGAGACTAATATTGCAGATAGCAGACTGTTTGGTTCAAATTGCATGTACTGCTAACAATTGATAGAGACATTGCGTCTACAAGCTCTTGCCCAACATTGACTGCAAGCTAACGAGATAACAATGCTGCGGACTAGAAGGGAACAGGCTCTAAAGACTTCAGAGAGATCGAAAGAGATAATGCCACTAGGATCAAAGGGGGTCGCAAGATGATAACAAAAGGCAGATGTATGGACCTGTTGTCTCCAGGAGTGTGAAGAAAGTTCAGAGGTTGTCACACTAGACTACACACACACTCACACAATAAATTAAATTACCTTGACCATTGGTTAAGTGTCAGAGAAAGGGGAGGTGGACCATCTATACAGAAGGGTATTTAATGTCATGCAAACACTGTAATGATGAGTATTCTGTTTGTCCTGTACCTGGGACCAGACTCCCTGCATATTTCAATAAACCTGGCAACTGATTGAAGAAAAGGATTCTGTGCATTTTCTTGAATCTACTTACTCACCATCTATTTTGTTAAGTTACTTCATGCACGCTCGCTAATGATTATGCTCATAGAAGTATTTCGTTTTGGAGAAACACTTTGTATTACCAGAGCGTGAAATAACCGACGGCATTTCAAAAAGCCTGCCCGTCATTGCCGCTGGTGTATGAAAGCCTGCCCGTCATTGCCGCTGGTGTACGAAAGCCTGCCCGTCATTACCGCTGGTGTATGAAAGCCTGCCCGTCATTGCCGCTGGTGTATGAAAGCCTGCCCGTCATTGCCGCTGGTGTATGAAAGCCTGCCCGTCATTGCCGCTGGTGTATGAAAATCTATCTTTAACTTTTCTTTCACTGACATCGTTTCTTTGTGCTGTTGTATCACCAAGGCTGTATCTAAGCCTCTAGTCTAATCTATGTATTAGTCAGTGGTGTGTGACCGAGTTTAGTAAAAATACCTTTGCCAAATTACCCTTTGTATTTTTTCATTATAAAAGTTTGTTGTTTTCAATTGGATTGTTTCTAAGCCATTAGATTTTTACAATGGAAAAGTAATTTATTTTTGTAAAAACTGGTGTGTGAATCACTCATAAAAAATGGATTTGTGTTTGTTTTTATTAAAATGTCATCAACATAATAGGCTCTCTGTATTTCTTTTTTGTTGTTTTATGAATGAGTTTGAAATCACCTTGGTGCCCTTGGGTTGGATTTATGTTTTGCCTTTTTGCCTGCTAGAACGGCCTTGGTGCCCCTGAATCTTCACACCCAATGAAGGCGACATTGCCCTGCCCTTCATGACCTTAACTTCATGCCCTGCATTACCAACCTGCAATTACCCCTATCATTATGAAGCTTTATACAAATGTAATTTTCTAATCAGTGCCACCAAGTCTTTCAATTAATTAAAAGTCACAAGCTTTCACAGAAACAAACTGTGCCAAATTGATCAAGGTTTGTCAATGAATCCTTAATACAAGAATCCTCAAAACCCCAGGTTTAAATGATAACTTGAATGGTTTTAAGGGGACCCAAACAGCACAATTTAACAATGATGCGAGATAGGATGATTCATTATAACAATAAAAAAACAATGTAAAGCACCCCCTGCAGTACAAACAACACATGGTACACAACAAGGCTGAATTATGATATGTGCGCATAGCATACAGCCTCTGACCTTTCATACCTACCTCAACAAATATCCACAAATCACAATGTTCCTACCCACTGCCAAAAGGGTTTCTTCAAAATTCACTAAAACTTGGAAGAGCTGAAACCAAAATTCATCATTCCATTTTTTTTCATGTACTCTTTCAACAAATCACAAAATGTTACGGTTCACTGGTATGATGCAATACTTACTGGTTAAGGGAAGCTTGCTGTTCAGCTCGAGTGTCTTTGGTTAAGGGGGGAGGCGGTGGTGCACTCTCAGACCCAGCTTTGAGTGCTTCATCCTGGGGCTCTCTACCAGCAGCATCTCTCTTTTGGGCTTTTGGAGAGCCAGGAGGAGGCTCTGCCGCTGGCTTCGGTTCTTGAGATGAAGAGGACAGGCCCCTACCACCCGGCCTTACGTTAGGCCTGACGCTAATTCTAGATCTTCGTATCATCCTGGATAACAAGACATAATAATGAAATCAAGTTTCAATGCAAGGTGTCACATTTCATGCATATAGTACCAGCCTTCTCATTTCCAGCCGACGGCAGGCTAAACTGCAGTCTACTTTGCATTATGAGCCGCCTAAAATAGTTATTTAAAAAAGGTTGTACAGTGCTAGTATGTTCCAGTGAACAGTATTCAAAATGTTCATTTTCTTCCAGCAAAATAACGTAAATTTGCACAATTCATTATGTATGTAAGTCAAGTAAAACATTGCTTCTCTTGTTTCCGGAGTTATGTTTCTATGGACACAGTGAATTGCAATGGACCAATCAGTTTCGAGCTTACAAGCGATGTTGGTGAAGAAGGCCGAACTGTAATTATACAGCTGACTCAGTAACCCTTTATGAAATTGTATTTTTTATTTATTTATTTTTTTAAATGAGCAACCTGAGTTTTCTATATAAGATTGTTTTTTTGACTCAAAGTGTACTAAATACAGTGAGTATATGTTATAGCATTGTAAAATGTCTTGTGCGGTGACTTAGAAGAGCGATATGAAACCTAGCACATTTAGTTCAGGAAACGATATCGCATTGCACAATTAATTAATATGACTGTTGATTATTTTATTCTTATGTGCTTTGTTTTGCTGTGTTAGTCTTTAGTAAATGAAAAATATCACTATAAGATGTACTGATGAGATCTTTTGCTGCGTAATCAGTTGCTGTAAAACTGTGGTCTAGTATTGACTGTTTACACACATCATGTATATACAGATAAAAAGCACACCCACACACACACGTACAAATATGCATAAACACACACTGTGATTATCTATCTATGTTTAAATAGGCATGGTACTAAAGATGATTAAAAACAAAGGTTCTTTATTTTAGAAGATTATCTATTCCCTTAGAAGACTAGTCTAAATTATTTTCTTTGTATATCAGGTAAGAGCAGCAAGAGGGAGGGTTTTTCTTTGTATATCAGGTAAGAGCATATCAGGTAAGAGCAGCAGTGGAGGGAGGGGTATTTTCTTTGTATATCAGGTAAGAGCAGCAGTGGAGGGAGGGTATTTTCTTTGTATATCAGGTAAGAGCAGCAGTGGAGCGGGGAGGGTATTTTCTTTGTATATCAGGTAAGAGCAGCAGTGGAGGGAGGGTATTTTCTTTGTATATCAGGTAAGAGCAGCAGTGGAGGAGGGAGGGTTCATGTCACAGGTAAGAGCAGCTTTTTCTTTGTATATCAGGTAAGAGCAGCAGTATCAGGAGGAGGGAGGGTCCCTTTGTATATCAGGTAAGAGCAGCGTGGAGGGAGGGTATTTTCTTTGTATATCAGGTAAGAGCAGCAGTGGAGGAGGGAGGGTATTTTCTTTGTATATCAGGTAAGAGCAGCAGTGGAGGAGGGAGGGTATTTTCTTTGTATATCAGGTAAGAGCAGCAGTGGAGGGAGGGTATTTTCTTTGTATATCAGGTAAGAGCAGCAGTGGAGGGAGGGTATTTTCTTTGTATATCAGGTAAGAGCAGCAGTGGAGGGAGGGTATTTTCTTTGTATATCAGGTAAGAGCAGCAGTGGAGGAGGGAGGGTATTTTCTTTGTATATCAGGTAAGAGCAGCAGTGGAGGGGGGTAGGGTATTTTCTTTGTATATCAGGTAAGAGCAGCAGTGGAGGGAGGGTATTTTCTTTGTATATCAGGTAAGAGCAGCAGTGGAGGAGGGAGGGTATTTTCTTTGTATATCAGGTAAGAGCAGCAGTGGAGGAGGGAGGGTATTTTCTTTGTATATCAGGTAAGAGCAGCAGTGGAGGGAGGGAGGGACGGAGGGTATTTTCTTTGTATATCTTCGTATAAGAAATGGCTTAATCTAAATAGCCGTCTACATCGGGATTAAAAATTACAAGTACTGTAATCCACAAAACTACACTGCAACATAAAGAATCACTTACCGGCTGAACTAGCTAGTACCAAAATAACCCTACACATTGACATTTCATATCATCCTGTTCAATTCATCTAGACTTCGACAATAATGAATAATGAATGACAATAATAAAGTTGTACCGAGTTAAAATGCAATATATACAATAGATTTAGTAATATAAATTAAATAACTCTGGCATGCACTAGCATAGCAGCAAAACAACATTTAAACTCGACTCCCGTGCAGCGATTTCAATTTTTTTTTATTGAAAAGTAATACAGATCAATAATAATATCACCTGCATACAGCGGCTTCTCTATCCTATCAAAGTGGCATCCATGAACGTGGCAACAGCAGCTTCAATAATCCAATTTTCTCTCTGTTCACCACGCTATGCCGGTCGCCATACTACTTTCTCTGGAGCCCTGTGAAGTCACTACCGCCTGCCTGTCACAGAAAGGGGGTTGTGGATATTGTAGTTTGAATCCTGGTGAAGATACGTTGCCTGTATTGAGTGTTGTCAAACAAGAGAACTGCAATTCCCAGCGAGCTATACGATGAAACGCCAGTAATTCGCAGGTTACAAGGATTGCGGTCAGAGGGTCTGTTATGTTACAATGTTTTGCATCAGCGAGAGCCCAGTTTAATTGGCTGTACTAAAATCTGGTCACACATATTCGACAAAGAAATATACAGCGTGCTTTCACCAACACATTTATTATTTTCTGATTTATATAGTTGTTATATTTACCATAGTAGATATTGTGAATATTACGTTAGATGTAGTCCAATAATAATAATAATAATAATAATAATAATAATAATAATAATAATAATAATGTGACATATTAAAACAAACCCAGGCGTATTGTGCTTGCCTTGAAAAGAGCTAAATTTAATGTTGTTAAATGAAACTTAATAAAGCTGTACTTTTCATGTTTTTCTACATCAAAACAATCCCAAGGTTCATATTTTGGAAACCAGCTTTAGTACATGTTTTATCCAGTGATTCTCAAACATTTTACTGGCACCAGCATGACTGAGTGTGGAGTTATTGAGGACGACAGTCGAGAGGGATCCCCGAGTGCAAGCACCTCAAAACATTTGACAAGCAAACTGGAAAGCTAAACTATTGGGCGTGTCAGTGTTTGTCGCTTGCTTATGACATCGCATTTTAAACTGTGTGTTAGACCCGCACCAGTCAGGGCTGAGTAAAGGCGTTGTGTGAGCGAGTATACAGTCATGGCTAACGGCCAGAAAGAGGTGCTCTTTAAACGTGGTGGACAGGTAGGTCTTAATAAAACCAACTCGTTTATGTGAGGTTTTAGTTTTTTTGTTACAAGCAGCATGGTGACACTACTCAGGCCTGGCACTACTTTGTCAGATGAGCGTGACGAATTACTAGAAAGTCAACAGGATGGAGATGTTTATTTACGATATCTATATTTATATATTTCTACCGCTATTTGCTTTTATAGTGCAACGAAGAGGTTCAGTTCGTTTAAAGATGTTAATTATTCCGCTTGTTTCAACTACCTCCAGCTTGAAACCAAGGTTAACAGAAAACCCGGCTGTAAATTGAACTTTTAGCCAAGGCATTAGATTTTGTTAAGCGAATTGTTTGGTAAACGAGTACATCAAATGAATAGGACAGACTGGAAAGAGGGAATAACGGCTTAATAATTCTGCTTATTATTGCACAGGAAGTAAAGCTGGTTATCTTTCACCTACAATACTGAGGCATTTTTGAACATGTTCTCAGGGTACCCCCTACCTACCACTGGTTTCGCACACATTGTTTTCAATAAGGTCCTAACAGCTTGTGTTGTAAACCTGTTGAGTTTAAAACTGAAGAGACTGCATGTGTTAATGCCCGTTTCAGAGGTATAGCACAGTCCAGGGCAAGCTTGTCTCCAAGCAAACGGTGTCTGTATAATTACAACCTGTTTCTCTTATCTGGAAGTTTGAAGCCTAACTGCAGTTTGGACAAACTGATGTGACAGATGGTGCCAGTGGCAGCGTATCAACAAGAACCCTTACCTAGTTCATAAGAGCTGTAACTGGAGGGCTACACAGTCACCTGTACACAGTCTCTCTTGTCTTCCTTGCTAGTATGCAAAGTAATATGTAATCTACTCTTATACTTTTCATCTTTTCCTTGCAGAGTGATGATTCGGATATATGGGATGACACTGCATTAATAAAGGCTTATGATAAAGCCGTCACTTCCTTTAAGGTACCATACTGTTGTTGTTTTATAGTTGATGCCCACTGACTAAAACAAATAAAATAACTCTGTGATGACCTCAGTTTACTTATGCAACTAACGCCAGTAATCCATGTTCATGTATTGCTGGTTACTGGCCCAGGCAACAGTGGCAATGCAATTTCCTATGAAAAGTGTACAGTACAATTCATTTATCACTTCAGCAGATCATCTTAAAACATATGAAACTGAATTCAGAACATAGCCCAGTGCTACTTTAAAAATGGGCTTGATGAAGGTAAAGTAATTCAGACTTTATCTGTAGCTTCAGAAATAATGTTCACCCAAAACTGCAATCACACAGTCATTCATTCCATGGTAACCCTAATAAGAGCAAGTTCTGGTCACCTCGCTACAAAAAGGAAATTGCTGCTCTAGAAAGAGTGCAAAGAAGAGTGACCAGAATTATTCCTGGTTTAAAAGGCAAGTCATGCAGACGGATTAAAATAATTTAATCTATTCAGTCTTGAACAAAGAAGACTATGCGGCGATTTGATTGAAGCATTCAGAATTCTAAAAGGCATTGACAATGTCGACCCAGAAAAAAGAAACAAAGACCAGCAGTCACAAATGGAGGTTAAATAAAGGGTCATTCAGAACAGAAAATAGGTGGCACTGTTTTACACAGAGAATCGTGAGGGTCTGGAACCAACTCCACAGTAATGTTGTTGAAGCTGACATCCTGGAATCCTTCAAGAAGATGCTTGATGAGATTCTGGGATCAATAAGCTACTAGCAACCAAATGAGCAAGATGGGCCTAATGGCCTCCTCTCATTAGTAACCTTTCTCATGTTCCTGAGTAAAAGACTTTCAGGTAATACTACTTCATCGGTTTCAGTGTTTAGTTATTTCATTTGGATTTGCATGACAGCTAGCAGATGTTATTTCTGTGGCTGAGTTTGAAAGACAAAAGGGGCCATTTTGTTGCTTAACTGTATTGATTCACTGTTTTTTATTTCCACATTTAGAATGCACTGAAGAATGAGGATAGTACAGAGTCATCCAACAAAGAACAATCCAGTACAGGAACGAAACGGAAGAACAGCAAAAAGAACAAGAGCAGGAAGAAAAGCAATGCAGTGCCAGACAAAGAGGTATAAATTACTCAATCCCAATGTAATGTGTTATATAGACATGCACATAAAAATAGTGCACAGTGCTCCCTTGCTGTAACGCGGGCCTCGGGACACACACAATATGATCATTATAAATGGGGGAGGGAGTGGGGGGCACCACGGGACACATAACAGCACACATCTGACTAAAATACAAAATAAAATAACTCCCTCTCTATAATGCAGATATAGTGAAGCAAAAATGTAACTTTCCATGAATTGAACATGTGTAAAGCACCATGTAATCAATGCTATATGTTTTATATAAAAAAAAAAAAGGTAACATTCCCGTTAGTGGATCATTTTAATGAGCAGTTTTTAAACTATAAATAGCCTGGCTAAACGGCGGTCTGGAGTTCAGTTCGAAGCGACAGACAAGCAAACCCAGTGCGAGAATGAGAGTGGTTTGGGCGAGGGGAAGAGGGAATGGGCTCGCCCCAGGTTCAGCTGCTGGAGTGGGGATGAAGTGCCTCATCTCCCTGAGAAAGCTGCAGCTCCTCTCGCTGCAAAAAAGTAAATACATTAGAAACGATAACCATGTAATTGGCCTAATATTTATTTAGTTATAAAACAAATGAATAACATGTTTGTGTTATAAAGTGCCAGCTACTGCCAGATACTGTGTCAAAAGTAATGGAACAGAAATGGAAGTTAGATTGAGAAGTTTACAGTTTGAACAACACCGGTACAGTATTTACTGTAGAAATATTGCATAAGTCACTAGGGAGTTATAACCGAGAGCCTTATAGCGAGGGAGCTGTGTGTATGTATATAAATAATAAATAAAATAAATAAATTACTGCTTTTATTAACCTCATTATAAGCCCCATGTGGGTTAAGATCCTTGTCTTGGCACTTGTCATTTGTCTGCATTCTGAAAGTACATTTTGCTTTTAAATGTAATACGTATAATGTTATATATTCTAGGTTTGGACTTAAAATGCTTCTTAAACTAAGTAGAAGTTACCTTGTCACTCCTCTTTAATACCAGCAGAGGGAGTAGTACCTTTTCTCATGCAGTTGATAAGAATAAAAGAGCAGAGTATTCTCAAATGTAAAGCAGAGTGACATATGTAAAACACAGAGTTGCTGTTCCCTTGCCGATGTGTTTGATACATGAAGTCCTTCATGAGCCATAGTGGGAGCAATTGCATAACATCCCAGGGAAATTGAATAATCCATTTTTGTAATACAGTACTGTAATGAGCATACCCCATGTGAAGCACTCCTCTCCTAACTTATTTGAGATAACCTGATATGGTGTTCCTATTGCAGTGTTTTGGAATACATATTCCTCTTGCATGTATTCTGAAGTGACATCCTCATTACAGATTACTATCTGTTTGTATTTCTGGCTGAAGACCGTTATTTACTATAATAAGTTGTTTGCATTTACTTGTAACGTTTGTTATTTGTGACGGAGGGATTTGAACTGAAATGTATGATTTTAATGTGTTCTGCCTGTGTTTTCTTCCTCTATAGTGGAAGGTTGGGGATACTTGTAATGCTGTATGGTCAGCAGATGGCAATGCATACCAAGCAACTATTACATCTATAGATGTAAAGAAAGGGACTTGTAATGTTATTTACACATCATATGGAAATAAGGAACAACAGAGCCTATCGGATCTTCTGTCTGATCATTCTGAAGCAGAAAGTGAGAAAGCAGTTTTGGAAGAGGTAAGAACCGTTTAAGACACACATTGTCTGTGTGATTCATGCTACTTCTGTACTCAATGGCAGTTATTTAAAATATAGACATGCTTTCTTTTTGTTTTCCCAGAGCTTAAGTAACATACATTTACTCAACCTTAGTTACTGAGTTTAGTTACCCCCCCCCATTGTCTTTGTTATAACAGGAAAAAGGTGCTCCGTTTTCAACAGAAGAGAGTGACAGATCTCCCACACCACAGCAGTACAGAACCAGAACCAAATCCAAACCCAAACCCAAGTCGGCTGCTTCTCTGCCACATTTGAGTCACAGTTGGCCACCACTCCCACCGGCAGTGGCAGGGCTTGGCATGGTGAGAATGACTTCATTCAGTCAGAATCTGGTTTGAGAAGGTTCTTACTGTTCTAACAGAGACTGACAGTTTTTATAGCTAAAGATTTTGTATTGCACATCATTGGATAAGAATCAGAGGTCTTAACACTGAGCAAGGGTTATGAACCATCCCACCATGTCCCCCTCAGCGTGCAAAGCAGGCAATATCTCCTCCAGTGCTAAATACCCAAATATCATTTTGTCCTGGTTTCTTTTTTTGTTTTGTGCAGCCTGAGCCCAGGTTTGGGGGGTCGCCTCCTATCTTCCCAGGCTTTCCTCCAACAATTCCTGCTGGACCACCGGTGAGAATTTCTCTGTTTCTATACTGTTGCCTTTGCAATGTGATGTCAAATAAAATATATAATAAATATATCCTGGAATGAAACACACACTCCGAATGAAGTTCCAGTAGACTGTTGTGTGTATGTATGTATTTAAAAAAAAAAAGAAGAAAATATTAAACATTATTTTAAATTGATATTGAAATGACACACAAATTAAACATGGGAACCCTCATTGTATAAATATTCTAGTGTCTCAGTCCACATGGATTTTTGCTTGGGAACCTGGATGAATTCTGGATTTTACACAAGTCTGAAACTTAACTGAAGCTCTCGGGTTTAGTCCTGTGTCCGGTGTGCAGACTAAGCTGGAGTATTCTCTCTCTCTCTCTCTTCATTCTAGCTCATCCCTCCTCCACCTCCAATGGGCCCTGATTCAAATGAGGATGATGAAGCCTTGGGCAGCATGTTGATAGCATGGTACATGAGCGGCTATCACACTGGCTACTATCTAGTAAGTAGTGCAACCCCAAATCAAACCCTGTGGCATGTATCTTTTGAGCAGTGTGTTGTTTTTCAACTTCAACAAGGTCTCTGAAATAATCTTGTGTGTTCATGCAGAATGTTAGTATGGTTTTTTTTGCCCCAGTATGAAATATGTACTACCGTTCTGACTTTTGTGCGACTTGAAAGGGGGAGGTTGACTGGTTGTAATTACACAAACAAGTAAACACTCTTCTATTCACAACAGGGACTCAAACAAGGCAGAAAGGAAGCTGCTTTAGGAAATCGTTCATGCCACAAATGAACTGCACTGCTTGTCCTGGACACACAATTGTGACGGGTTGGTTGGGTTACTTTTTCATCATTGCAAATCTCTTAATACCCTGTGTTAAAGTCTGCAGTCTTTCCCGAACAGCAGTGACAGATGCAGCCTTGCATTCAAGTCTGTAGAAAGCATTTTGCTTTGTACTGTATACTGGATGGGGGATCAAGAGGGTATTTTGCATCGTAGGGATGCCATAGGAAATGAGTCAGTGTTTGTTTTGTGTGAATAATCTGAATACAAAACATGTGGGCATTGTGTCTTGATCAGTATTACAGTTGTGTATTCCATTCCTTGGCTTTTTTATTTTATTAAGGCAAATGTCCCACTCTGTAGTGTAGGTCAAAAGTGGTAGCTTTTTCACTTTGCAATAAAGTTCAAGTGTCTACATGTCAGATTGCAGACAGGATTTAGGACGGGGGGTGGGGGGGAGGCTACTTCAAGGTTCTCAGACATTCCGTACTGTGTGCTAGATATTAATTGCCATAAAGAGATTCTGTTGACAGGCTTTGTTAAATTTTGATGAAAACTGGTTTAGTGCTTGCTAGTCCTTTGCTAGCTCTCAGAAAAAAAGGAAGTCCTTTGTTGGCTCCAATCCAGTTGAATTGTTGCAAGATATGTATAAAAAAAAAAAAAATAGGGATGTGCTTTTGGTACATTTTTATGAGCATTTAAGTGCTGTACAGGTGTCAGTGTTTAAACCAGATCTACACACACACACACACACACACACACACACTTTATATTACATGCTGATGTACACAGTCAGCCCAGGTTAGTATTTTCTAAGCAAAGAAACCCTAAATAAGCAAATAAGTCTTTGCGATGTTAAAACATTAACTACAAAGTAAAAATAGAAAAAAAGAAAAACACCAAAGTATATATTGAAGTTGGTGAAGTACTATTTGATTGGTTAATTTATGGGGATTAGTCGTTTAACCGGTAGATTCATCCGTGCACATTTTTAATAAAGGTAACGATCGTATAGCGACTGTGTTGCGTGTAATACTAAAAAATCAACAGAATCTAAAACAAGAAAGAAAATAAGCTCAGTAGGAATTTGGTCTTTTTAAAAGCACGTATATTATTATTTTTATCTTAGTAAATGTCTCTCTTTGTATTTGTACTGCACTATTGCAAGGCACCTGTGCTGGCCCAGCAGTGGGCACAAAGTGAATACATGTGTTATAGAATTATTTCTTTTCTATTGTTTATTTCAAATATCCCCTTCTGTTGACAAATTACATAGATATCAAGGACATATAATTTTTTTTAAACACAATTTGTGTAAAAGTGTACTGGTAAATTTAAAACCTATACATACTTTACATGTATGTGTTCTTTTAATTAATGTTGGGGGGGGGGGGGGGGGGGGTGTGGGGGGGGGGGGGGGGGGGGGGGGGGGGGGGGGGGGGGGGGGGGGGGGGGGGGGGTTGTCAGGGATGAGGGTTAAATAAACGTCAGTAGTCAACTGGAGCATTCTGTTTATTACGAATGTTTGCTTTTTACTGCCATCAGTAAATCCATCGACAGTAATGCAGAATGTTTTCATTTCAAATGGTGACGCACTGAATGTGTTTTTGTGGTACGGCAATTTTGTTTGGCATAATTATTTACATACCATGGTTTTCTCGTCTGGTTCCTCAAAATACTTCCAAGCGCGGCTTGACTGCATTCACTTGTTTAGAGATGCCATTTTACTAAATATATAACAAACTTCAGGAAAAAAAAAAATGCTTGTAATAAAGTTAATGACACCGTGGAATTGATACCATACCACGCCCACTACAGCATAAACGCTCAGTGCACCAATGAAGCTCCAGATAGACTGATAAAAACCCGCCCCAGTGTCAATCTTTCTGCTGCACCAATTAGAAAAGCTGCTTGGACTGGATATTAACTACTGCTAGCTTGTAAGAACAGAAAAGGGGGAAATACTCTTGTAGTTCTCTGTATTGCAGAAGATTACCCAATCTGCTGAAATGCAATGGAATTGTAAACCATGAAGATTTCACTATGTCATACAACTGTCAGATTCTACCCCTGTTAGGGCTGCATGCAATTGTGTCCCCTTGTTTAATAGATTCTGGAGACTGATTTTCTCTGTGTTTGTTTATAGATTGAATTCTCTCCCAGGGAGAGGAATGCAATGTTTTTCAGCATGTGCAGTGAGATGACTCGTCCATTTGGATATCAGCAAGTCACACTGGCGAGCAAACCAGAACTGCAGCTGCTGTTAGCTTATTTTTATTTTTAACTAGTTCTATACTTTGTATTTGTTGTAAATAAAAAAAAAAATCTTACAAAGTCATTTTGTTTTTTGTTTTTTGTTTTTTTTTTCTTGGCGAAGACTGAATGATAAAGACCAGACCGTTTTGCGATATTGGCTTCATATTGAGTGGATATTGTTTTTAATGACTCTCTAGGTCAAGTTGTACTGTGGATTCCATACAGGATAAAGTAATCCTTTGAAGCAGGGGTTTTACAAAGCTGTTTCTGCCGCTGCACCGTTCACACCACCTGGGGCTGATAAAAATGCTTGTTTTTTTGCCACATTCCTTAACCTCTTGCACTTTCATATATACTGTTCACTTTACCATTATTTCTTTCACTTATCATTTTTGCTTCACACTTGCAAACTATTCTGCCCTACCCCTTACATTAAGATTGCAGATCATTCAGGCATGGCTCAGGCTCATACACTAACACAACACTGCCTGAATGCAGATCATTCAGGCATGGCTCATCGCTGGATGCTTATCTGAGCAGCCCATGAGATCATAGTATGGCTCGGGGAGGATGTACCGAGTCGCGGGGCGATATTGGGGTTGTGATTGTTTGTTGTGACACGACTTACGTCTGTAAGTCGGGGGGGGGGCGTACACGGTGGCACCGGGGGTCCGAGGTGTGGGTTAGCATGTAGTTGTGGGTGAGCCGGCTTAAGTCTAGTAAGTCGGGCCTCCTTCTGTGTGGTGGCTGGTGTTAGTCCAGAGTCCGAGGAGGTAGTGATTGTGTTTGTGAAGGACTTACGTCTAGTAAAGTCCGTAAGAGTCGAGGATGCTGATTGGGTTTGACGGACTTAAGTCCCGAGTGGAAGTGTCGTGTACAGAGTCCGAGGATGTGATTGTACGTTGTGACAGCGACTAGCCGTATAGGTAAGTACGTACACGGAGTCCGGAGATGTGTTGGGCTTTGACGGACTACGTCAGTAAGTCACCGTGAGGGCTCAGGCTCCTACACTAACACAACACTGCCTGAATGCAGATCATTCAGGCATGGCTCAGGCTCATACACTAACACAACACTGCCTGAATGCAGATCATTCAGGCATGGCTCAGGCTCCTACACTAACACAACACTGCCTGAATGCAGATCATTCAGGCATGGCTCAGGCTCATACACAACACTGCTTGAATGCAGATCATTCAGGCATGGCTCAGGCTCCTACACTAACACAACACTGCCTGAATGCAGATCATTCAGGCATGGCTCAGGCTCCTACACTAACACAATACTGCCTGAATGCAGATCATTCAGGCATGGCTCAGGCTCCTACACTAACACAACACTGCCTGAATGCAGATCATTCAGGCATGGCTCAGGCTCCTACACTAACACAACACTGCCTGAATGCAGATCATTCAGGCATGGCTCAGGCTCCTACACTAACACAACACTGCCTGAATGCAGATCATTCAGGCATGGCTCAGGCTCCTACACTAACACAACACTGCCTGAATGCAGATCATTCAGGCATGGCTCAGGCTCCTACACTAACACAACACTGCCTGAATGCAGATCATTCAGGCATGGCACAGGCTCCTACACTAACACAACACTGAGTGAATGCAGATCATTCAGGCATGGCTCAGGCTCCTACACTAACACAACACTGCCTGAATGCAGATCATTCAGGCATGGCTCAGGCTCCTACACTAACACAACACTGCCTGAATGCAGATCATTCAGGCATGGCTCAGGCTCCTACACTAACACAACACTGCCTGAATGCAGATCATTCAGGCATGGCTCAGGCTCCTACACTAACACAACACTGCCTGAATGCAGATCATTCAGGCATGGCTCAGGCTCCTACACTAACACAACACTGTGTGAATGCAGATCATTCAGGCATGGCTCAGGCTCCTACACTAACACAACACTGCCTGAATGCAGATCATTCAGGCATGGCTCAGGCTCCTACACTAACACAACACTGCCTGAATGCAGATCATTCAGGCATGGCTCAGGCTCCTACACTAACACAACACTGCCTGAATGCAGATCATTCAGGCATGGCTCAGGCTCCTACACTAACACAACACTGCCTGAATGCAGATCATTCAGGCATGGCTCAGGCTCCTACACTAACACAACACTGCCTGAATGCAGATCATTCAGGCATGGCTCAGGCTCCTACACTAACACAACACTGCCTGAATGCAGATCATTCAGGCATGGCTCAGGCTCCTACACTAACACAACACTGCCTGAATGCAGATCATTCAGGCATGGCTCAGGCTCCTACACTAACACAACACTGCCTGAATGCAGATCATTCAGGCATGGCTCAGGCTCCTACACTAACACAACACTGCCTGAATGCAGATCATTCAGGCATGGCTCAGGCTCCTACACTAACACAACACTGCCTGAATGCAGATCATTCAGGCATGGCTCAGGCTCCTACACTAACACAACACTGCCTGAATGCAGATCATTCAGGCATGGCTCAGGCTCCTACACTAACACAACACTGCCTGAATGCAGATCATTCAGGCATGGCTCAGGCTCCTACACTAACACAACACTGCCTGAATGCAGATCATTCAGGCATGGCTCAGGCTCCTACACTAACACAACACTGCCTGAATGCAGATCATTCAGGCATGGCTCAGGCTCCTACACTAACACAACACTGCCTGAATGCAGATCATTCAGGCATGGCTCAGGCTCCTACACTAACACAACACTGCCTGAATGCAGATCATTCAGGCATGGCTCAGGCTCCTACACTAACACAACACTGCCTGAATGCAGATCATTCAGGCATGGCTCAGGCTCCTACACTAACACAACACTGCCTGAATGCAGATCATTCAGGCATGGCTCAGGCTCCTACACTAACACAACACTGCCTGAATGCAGATCATTCAGGCATGGCTCAGGCTCCTACACTAACACAACACTGCCTGAATGCAGATCATTCAGGCATGGCTCAGGCTCCTACACTAACACAACACTGCCTGAATGCAGATCATTCAGGCATGGCTCAGGCTCCTACACTAACACAACACTGCCTGAATGCAGATCATTCAGGCATGGCTCAGGCTCCTACACTAACACAACACTGCCTGAATGCAGATCATTCAGGCATGGCTCAGGCTCCTACACTAACACAACACTGCCTGAATGCAGATCATTCAGGCATGGCTCAGGCTCCTACACTAACACAACACTGCCTGAATGCAGATCATTCAGGCATGGCTCAGGCTCCTACACTAACACAACACTGCCTGAATGCAGATCATTCAGGCATGGCTCAGGCTCCTACACTAACACAACACTGCCTGAATGCAGATCATTCAGGCATGGCTCAGGCTCCTACACTAACACAACACTGCCTGAATGCAGATCATTCAGGCATGGCTCAGGCTCCTACACTAACACAACACTGCCTGAATGCAGATCATTCAGGCATGGCTCAGGCTCCTACACTAACACAACACTGCCTGAATGCAGATCATTCAGGCATGGCTCAGGCTCCTACACTAACACAACACTGCCTGAATGCAGATCATTCAGGCATGGCTCAGGCTCCTACACTAACACAACACTGCCTGAATGCAGATCATTCAGGCATGGCTCAGGCTCCTACACTAACACAACACTGCCTGAATGCAGATCATTCAGGCATGGCTCAGGCTCCTACACTAACACAACACTGCCTGAATGCAGATCATTCAGGCATGGCTCAGGCTCCTACACTAACACAACACTGCCTGAATGCAGATCATTCAGGCATGGCTCAGGCTCCTACACTAACACAACACTGCCTGAATGCAGATCATTCAGGCATGGCTCAGGCTCCTACACTAACACAACACTGCCTGAATGCAGATCATTCAGGCATGGCTCAGGCTCCTACACTAACACAACACTGCCTGAATGCAGATCATTCAGGCATGGCTCAGGCTCCTACACTAACACAACACTGCCTGAATGCAGATCATTCAGGCATGGCTCAGGCTCCTACACTAACACAACACTGCCTGAATGCAGATCATTCAGGCATGGCTCAGGCTCCTACACTAACACAACACTGCCTGAATGCAGATCATTCAGGCATGGCTCAGGCTCCTACACTAACACAACACTGCCTGAATGCAGATCATTCAGGCATGGCTCAGGCTCCTACACTAACACAACACTGCCTGAATGCAGATCATTCAGGCATGGCTCAGGCTCCTACACTAACACAACACTGCCTGAATGCAGATCATTCAGGCATGGCTCAGGCTCCTACACTAACACAACACTGCCTGAATGCAGATCATTCAGGCATGGCTCAGGCTCCTACACTAACACAACACTGCCTGAATGCAGATCATTCAGGCATGGCTCAGGCTCCTACACTAACACAACACTGCCTGAATGCAGATCATTCAGGCATGGCTCAGGCTCCTACACTAACACAACACTGCCTGAATGCAGATCATTCAGGCATGGCTCAGGCTCCTACACTAACACAACACTGCCTGAATGCAGATCATTCAGGCATGGCTCAGGCTCCTACACTAACACAACACTGCCTGAATGCAGATCATTCAGGCATGGCTCAGGCTCCTACACTAACACAACACTGCCTGAATGCAGATCATTCAGGCATGGCTCAGGCTCCTACACTAACACAACACTGCCTGAATGCAGATCATTCAGGCATGGCTCAGGCTCCTACACTAACACAACACTGCCTGAATGCAGATCATTCAGGCATGGCTCAGGCTCCTACACTAACACAACACTGCCTGAATGCAGATCATTCAGGCATGGCTCAGGCTCCTACACTAACACAACACTGCCTGAATGCAGATCATTCAGGCATGGCTCAGGCTCCTACACTAACACAACACTGCCTGAATGCAGATCATTCAGGCATGGCTCAGGCTCCTACACTAACACAACACTGCCTGAATGCAGATCATTCAGGCATGGCTCAGGCTCCTACACTAACACAACACTGCCTGAATGCAGATCATTCAGGCATGGCTCAGGCTCCTACACTAACACAACACTGCCTGAATGCAGATCATTCAGGCATGGCTCAGGCTCCTACACTAACACAACACTGCCTGAATGCAGATCATTCAGGCATGGCTCAGGCTCCTACACTAACACAACACTGCCTGAATGCAGATCATTCAGGCATGGCTCAGGCTCCTACACTAACACAACACTGCCTGAATGCAGATCATTCAGGCATGGCTCAGGCTCCTACACTAACACAACACTGCCTGAATGCAGATCATTCAGGCATGGCTCAGGCTCCTACACTAACACAACACTGCCTGAATGCAGATCATTCAGGCATGGCTCAGGCTCCTACACTAACACAACACTGCCTGAATGCAGATCATTCAGGCATGGCTCAGGCTCCTACACTAACACAACACTGCCTGAATGCAGATCATTCAGGCATGGCTCAGGCTCCTACACTAACACAACACTGCCTGAATGCAGATCATTCAGGCATGGCTCAGGCTCATACACTAACACAACACTGCCTGAATGCAGATCATTCAGGCATGGCTCAGGCTCCTACACTAACACAACACTGCCTGAATGCAGATCATTCAGGCATGGCTCAGGCTCCTACACTAACACAACACTGCCTGAATGCAGATCATTCAGGCATGGCTCAGGCTCCTACACTAACACAACACTGCCTGAATGCAGATCATTCAGGCATGGCTCAGGCTCCTACACTAACACAACACTGCCTGAATGCAGATCATTCAGGCATGGCTCAGGCTCCTACACTAACACAACACTGCCTGAATGCAGATCATTCAGGCATGGCTCAGGCTCCTACACTAACACAACACTGCCTGAATGCAGATCATTCAGGCATGGCTCAGGCTCCTACACTAACACAACACTGCCTGAATGCAGATCATTCAGGCATGGCTCAGGCTCCTACACTAACACAACACTGCCTGAATGCAGATCATTCAGGCATGGCTCAGGCTCCTACACTAACACAACACTGCCTGAATGCAGATCATTCAGGCATGGCTCAGGCTCCTACACTAACACAACACTGCCTGAATGCAGATCATTCAGGCATGGCTCAGGCTCCTACACTAACACAACACTGCCTGAATGCAGATCATTCAGGCATGGCTCAGGCTCCTACACTAACACAACACTGCCTGAATGCAGATCATTCAGGCATGGCTCAGGCTCCTACACTAACACAACACTGCCTGAATGCAGATCATTCAGGCATGGCTCAGGCTCCTACACTAACACAACACTGCCTGAATGCAGATCATTCAGGCATGGCTCAGGCTCCTACACTAACACAACACTGCCTGAATGAATGCAGATCATTCAGGCATGGCTCAGGCTCCTACACTAACACAACACTGCCTGAATGCAGATCATTCAGGCATGGCTCAGGCTCCTACACTAACACAACACTGCCTGAATGCAGATCATTCAGGCATGGCTCAGGCTCCTACACTAACACAACACTGCCTGAATGCAGATCATTCAGGCATGGCTCAGGCTCCTACACTAACACAACACTGCCTGAATGCAGATCATTCAGGCATGGCTCAGGCTCCTACACTAACACAACACTGCCTGAATGCAGATCATTCAGGCATGGCTCAGGCTCCTACACTAACACAACACTGCCTGAATGCAGATCATTCAGGCATGGCTCAGGCTCCTACACTAACACAACACTGCCTGAATGCAGATCATTCAGGCATGGCTCAGGCTCCTACACTAACACAACACTGCCTGAATGCAGATCATTCAGGCATGGCTCAGGCTCCTACACTAACACAACACTGCCTGAATGCAGATCATTCAGGCATGGCTCAGGCTCCTACACTAACACAACACTGCCTGAATGCAGATCATCAGGCATGGCTCAGGCACCTACACTAACACAACACTGCCTGAATGCAGGCATGGCTCAGGCTCCTACACTAACACAACACTGCCTGAATGCAGATCATTCAGGCATGGCTCAGGCTCCTACACTAACACAACACTGCCTGAATGCAGATCATTCAGGCATGGCTCAGGCTCCTACACTAACACAACACTGCCTGAATGCAGATCATTCAGGCATGGCTCAGGCTCCTACACTAACACAACACTGCCTGAATGCAGATCATTCAGGCATGGCTCAGGCTCCTACACTAACACAACACTGCCTGAATGCAGATCATTCAGGCATGGCTCAGGCTCCTACACTAACACAACACTGCCTGAATGCAGATCATTCAGGCATGGCTCAGGCTCCTACACTAACACAACACTGCCTGAATGCAGATCATTCAGGCATGGCTCAGGCTCCTACACTAACACAACACTGCCTGAATGCAGATCATTCAGGCATGGCTCAGGCTCCTACACTAACACAACACTGCCTGAATGCAGATCATTCAGGCATGGCTCAGGCTCCTACACTAACACAACACTGCCTGAATGCAGATCATTCAGGCATGGCTCAGGCTCCTACACTAACACAACACTGCCTGAATGCAGATCATTCAGGCATGGCTCAGGCTCCTACACTAACACAACACTGCCTGAATGCAGATCATTCAGGCATGGCTCAGGCTCCTACACTAACACAACACTGCCTGAATGCAGATCATTCAGGCATGGCTCAGGCTCCTACACTAACACAACACTGCCTGAATGCAGATCATTCAGGCATGGCTCAGGCTCCTACACTAACACAACACTGCCTGAATGCAGATCATTCAGGCATGGCTCAGGCTCCTACACTAACACAACACTGCCTGAATGCAGATCATTCAGGCATGGCTCAGGCTCCTACACTAACACAACACTGCCTGAATGCAGATCATTCAGGCATGGCTCAGGCTCCTACACTAACACAACACTGCCTGAATGCAGATCATTCAGGCATGGCTCAGGCTCCTACACTAACACAACACTGCCTGAATGCAGATCATTCAGGCATGGCTCAGGCTCCTACACTAACACAACACTGCCTGAATGCAGATCATTCAGGCATGGCTCAGGCTCCTACACTAACACAACACTGCCTGAATGCAGATCATTCAGGCATGGCTCAGGCTCCTACACTAACACAACACTGCCTGAATGCAGATCATTCAGGCATGGCTCAGGCTCCTACACTAACACAACACTGTGTGAATGCAGATCATTCAGGCATGGCTCAGGCTCCTACACTAACACAACACTGCCTGAATGCAGATCATTCAGGCATGGCTCAGGCTCCTACACTAACACAACACTGCCTGAATGCAGATCATTCAGGCATGGCTCAGGCTCCTACACTAACACAACACTGCCTGAATGCAGATCATTCAGGCATGGCTCAGGCTCCTACACTAACACAACACTGCCTGAATGCAGATCATTCAGGCATGGCTCAGGCTCCTACACTAACACAACACTGCCTGAATGCAGATCATTCAGGCATGGCTCAGGCTCCTACACTAACACAACACTGCCTGAATGCAGATCATTCAGGCATGGCTCAGGCTCCTACACTAACACAACACTGCCTGAATGCAGATCATTCAGGCATGGCTCAGGCTCCTACACTAACACAACACTGCCTGAATGCAGATCATTCAGGCATGGCTCAGGCTCCTACACTAACACAACACTGCCTGAATGCAGATCATTCAGGCATGGCTCAGGCTCCTACACTAACACAACACTGCCTGAATGCAGATCATTCAGGCATGGCTCAGGCTCCTACACTAACACAACACTGCCTGAATGCAGATCATTCAGGCATGGCTCAGGCTCCTACACTAACACAACACTGCCTGAATGCAGATCATTCAGGCATGGCTCAGGCTCCTACACTAACACAACACTGCCTGAATGCAGATCATTCAGGCATGGCTCAGGCTCCTACACTAACACAACACTGCCTGAATGCAGATCATTCAGGCATGGCTCAGGCTCCTACACTAACACAACACTGCCTGAATGCAGATCATTCAGGCATGGCTCAGGCTCCTACACTAACACAACACTGTGTGAATGCAGATCATTCAGGCATGGCTCAGGCTCATAAGAACATAAGAACATAAGAAAGTTTACAAACGAGAGGAGGCCATTCGGCCCATCTTGCTCGTTTGGTTGTTAGTAGCTTATTGATCCCAAAATCTCATCAAGCAGCTTCTTGAAGGATCCCAGGGTGTCAGCTTCAACAACATTACTGGGGAGTTGATTCCAGACCCTCACAATTCTCTGTGTAAAAAAGTGCCTCCTATTTTCTGTTCTGAATGCCCCTTTGTCTAATCTCCATTTGTGACCCCTGGTCCTTGTTTCTTTTTTTCAGGCTGAAAAAGTCCCTTGGGTCGACACTGTCAATACCTTTTAGAATTTTGAATGCTTGAATTAGGTCGCCACATAGTCTTCTTTGTTCAAGACTGAACAGATTCAATTCTTTTAGCCTGTCTGCATATGACATGCCTTTTAAGCCCGGAATAATTCTGGTCGCTCTTCTTTGCACTCTTTCTAGAGCAGCAATATCTTTTTTTATAGTGAGGTGACCAGAACTGCACACAATATTCAAGATGAGGTCTTACTAATGCATTGTACAGTTTTAACATTACTTCCCTTGATTTAAATTCAACACTTTTCACAATGTATCCGAGCATCTTGTTAGCCTTTTTTATAGCTTCCCCACATTGCCTAGATGAAGACATTTCTGAGTCAACAAAAACTCCTAGGTCTTTTTCATAGATTCCTTCTCCAATTTCAGTATCTCCCATATGATATTTATAATGTACATTTTTATTTCCTGCGTGCAGTACCTTACACTTTTCTCTATTAAATGTCATTTGCCATGTGTCTGCCCAGTTCTGAATCTTGTCTAGATCATTTTGAATGACCTTTGCTGCTGCAACAGTGTTTGCCACTCCTCCTACTTTTGTGTCGTCTGCAAATTTAACAAGTTTGCTTACTATACCAGAATCTAAATCATTAATGTAGATTAGGAATAGCAGAGGACCTAATACTGATCCCTGTGGTACACCGCTGGTTACCACACTCCATTCTGAGGTTTTTCCTCTAATCAGTACTTTCTGTTTTCTACATGTTAACCACTCCCTAATCCATGTACATGTGTTTCCTTGAATCCCAACTGCGTTCAGTTTGAGAATTAATCTTTTGTGCGGGACTTTGTCAAAAGCTTTCTGGAAATCTAAATAAACCATGTCATATGCTTTGCAATTATCCATTATCGATGTTGCATCCTCAAAAAAATCAAGCAAGTTAGTTAGGCACGATCTCCCTTTCCTAAAACCATGTTGACTGTCTCCCAGGACCCTGTTACCATATAGGTAATTTTCCATTTTGGATCTTATTATAGTTTCCATAAGTTTGCATATAATAGAAGTCAGGCTTACTGGTCTGTAGTTACCTGGTTCAGTTTTGTTTCCCTTTTTGTGGATCGGTATTACGTTTGCAATTTTCCAGTCTGTCGGTACCACCCCTGTGTCAAGAGACTGCTGCATGATCTTGGTTAGCGGTTTGTAAATTACTTCTTTCATTTCTTTGAGTACTACTGGGAGGATCTCATCTGGCCCAGGGGATTTGTTTATTTTAAGAGCTCCTAGTCCCTTTAACACTTCTGCCTCAGTTATGCTAAAGTTATTTAAAACTGGATAGGAACTGGATGACATGTGGGGCATGTTGTCAGTATCTTCCTTTGTAAAAACTTGTGAAAAGTAATCATTTAACATATTTGCTATTTTTTTTTCTTCCTCTACGATTTTGCCATTTGTATCTCTTAAACATTTAATCTCCTCTTTGAATGTTCTCTTGCTGTTGTAATATTGGAAAAACATTTTGGAATTGGTTTTAGCTCCCTTAGCAATGTTCATTTCTATTTCTCTCTTGGCCTTTCTAACTTCCTTTTTGACTTGCGTTTGCAGTTCTGTGTACTCTTTCTGCGTACTTTCTTTTTGGTCCTTTTTTAATGCTCTGTAAAGTGCCTTTTTTCGCTGAATATTTTTTTTTATTGATCTATTAAACCATTTTGGCAATTTAGTTTTACATTTAGATTTGTCTACTTTAGGGATGTAATTGTTTTGCGCCTCTAGTACTACATTTTTGAAGAACAACCATCCTTCTTCTGTGGGTGTTTTCTCTATTTTACTCCAATCTACTTCTGTTAGTCTCTGTTTCATACCTTCATAGTTTGCTTTTCTAAAATTGTAAACCTTAACTTTAGTCTTTACTTTTGGGGATTTAAAAAACACTTCAAATGAGACCATGTTGTGGTCTGAGTTTGCCAGTGGTTCTCTGACCTCTGTTTTAGTTATTCTATCTTCGTTATTTGAAAAGACTAAATCAAGGCATGCCTCCCCTCTAGTGGGTGCCTTCACAAATTGTGTTAGGAAGCAGTCATTTGTCATTTCCACCATTTCTATTTCATCCTTCGCGCTACCCACCGGGTTTTCCCATTTTATTTGGGGGAAGTTGAAATCCCCCATTAGTATGGCTTCTCCTTTGCTACACACATTTCTAATGTCATTGTATAACAGATTATTGTGCTCACCGTCTGAATCTGGCGGTCTATAGCATGCTCCTATTATTATGCCTTTTGAATTTTTGTCTGTTATTCTGACCCATATTGATTCGGTTTTATTTTCTTTGTCCAGGTTTAACACCTGGGCTTCAAGACTGTTTCTTATGTATAGCGCTACCCCTCCTCCTCTTCTGTCCTGCCTGTCTTTCCTATACAGTGTATACCCACAAATATTATATTCGTCCCCATCACTCTCAGATAACCAAGTTTCTGTAACACCTATCACATCATAGTTACCTGTTAGTGCAGTAGCTTCAAGTTCTAGAATTTTGTTTCTGATACTTCTAGCATTTAGATAAATACATTTAATGGTTGTCTTACCTGAGTTGTTGTTCTTGTTTTGATGCGGTCTCCCTTCTGTTTTTTTTGTTGATTTCTCCCCCCTTCCTTTCTAGTTTAAATGCTTCCGAACCTGCTCGAGGATCTTTTCTCCGAGTAGACTGGTTCCCTTGTTATTTAAATGCAGTCCATCCCGTCTATACAGATAGTCCTCGTTGTAGAATGTGGTCCAATGATCAAGATAGGTGAAGCCTTCCCGTGTGCACCACGTCTTCAGCCATGCGTTTTGATTAATTATTTCCAGCTGTCCATATGGTCCTTTGCAAGGTGCCGGTAGTATACCAGAAAATACCACAGTTTTGGTTTTCTCTTTTAATTTCCTTCCTAGCTCTCTGAATTTGTTTTGCAGGGATTTTGGTCTGTCTCTTCCAATGTTGTTTGTACCGATGTGGACGACTACTACCGGGTCGTCTCCTGTTCGTTCTAGGAGCCTGTCCACGTTTTCAGTGATGTGCTTGACCGAGGCTCCCGGAAGGCAGCACACTGTTGTAGTAAGGGGGTCCAAACTGCGAACTGAACTTGCTGTGTTTCTCAATATGGAGTCCCCAACAATCATGACCTCCCTTCTTTTTGCTGTCTGGTCACCACTGTCAATGGGGTCCTGGATGTTGTTCCTTTCATTCTCTTGTTGTTGGTTCTGCTCATCACAATTCTGAAGTGACTCAAATCTGTTGGTTGTTTTGATTTCTGGTGGTTGTGTTTGACGAAGTTTCTTATTTTCCCTGCTTCTGCCTACCTGAACCCAGCTGTTCTGACCTTCTATCTCCCTGGTGGCTTTCAGTCTGTTAGGGGTGATGCAGACTTCCATGAATTGTGGGTGTGCCAGTTCCTCAAGATCCTGTTGCTGTCTCACTTCTTCCAGCTCCATTTCTAGCATACTTACTAGTTTTTTCTCGGATGCAAATCCTGGATCACGCGGCACTTTACGCACACTTGGTTTAGCTCCGTTGGGTTTTCTCGGATTTCCCACATCAAGCAGGTGTCACAGATTACTGGCTTGCAGACCATGTTTAGCTGTTGGAAGTCTCAGGGTTTAGCACACGCTGGGTTTCTCGGATTACTTCCACATGCAGTATATTGTTTCGTCCACCCGAATGGACGGTTTGTCAATTATTGCACCCCGTCCCTACACGCACTCGGAATCCTGGCTCAGACCATAAATCTCTGTACTTTAAACCACTGCATGAATGCAACTCTATCAGACACTTGTCATACCGATACAAATCTACCCACTCAATGTCCTGCTCGTCGCAGGGGGTACTAAAACTGCACCTGTTCTCCATCGCCGAATAGTGTAAACCGGCATCGGCTCCCCTCGGTGTCTGTATACTAACAAAACGGCACTGCTACCCTTCTGAATGAGCATATGTGTGCACACTTACGTCTAAACTGAGTGACCAGTTCCCTCATTCCAGTTCTGTCAGCCTCTGACACAGCCTCTCCAATGTTGAATGTCTGATGATTACAGACATGGCTTCAGGATGAGAATGACGTAAAACCACTTCTGGAGACAGAGGCTTCGAAACAACACTCTGCTACTTTTCGTGATGGCTGAACTTTGCTTTTTTCCTGCCCACTCGCTGCTCGCCTTCCCTGATCTCACGCTGTCGCTGGGAAGACTGCGCCTCGTTATGCTCTCGGGTCCTACACTAACACAACACTGCCTGAATGCAGATCATTCAGGCATGGCTCAGGCTCCTACACTAACACAACACTGCCTTTGCAGATCATTCAGGCATGGCAGGCTCCTACACTAACACACACTGCCTGAATGCAGATCATTCAGGCATGGCTGGCTCCTACACTAACACAACACTGCCTGAATTCATTCAGGCATGGCACAGGCTCCTACACTAACACAACACTGAGTGAATGCAGATGGCATGGCACAGGCTCCTACACTAACACAACACTGCCTGAATGCAGATCATTCAGGCATGGCTCAGGCTCCTACACTAACACAACACTGCCTGAATGCAGATCATTCAGGCATGGCTCAGGCACAGTACACTAACACAACACTGCCTGTCCTAACACAAACACTGCCTGAGTGCAGATCATTCAGGCATGGCTCAGGGTCCTACACTAACACAACACTGCCTGAATGCAGATCATTCAGGCATGGCTCAGGCTTATACACTAACACAACACTGCCTGAATGCAGATCATTCAGGCATGGCTCAGGCTCCTACACTAACACAACACTGCCTGAATGCAGATCATTCAGGCATGGCTCAGGCTCATACACTAACACAACACTGCCTGAATGCAGATCATTCAGGCATGGCTCTGGCTCCTACACTAACACAACACTGCCTGAATGCAGATCATTCAGGCATGGCTCAGGCTCCTACACTAACACAACACTGCCTGAATGCAGATCATTCAGGCATGGCTCAGGCTCCTACACTAACACAACACTGCCTGAATGCAGATCATTCAGGCATGGCTCAGGCTCGAGGGACAATGTGATCCATGTGTGCCGGACGTCTCGTAAGTTGTGACTACCTGAATGCAGCGCACCACTGCCTGAATGCAGATCATTCAGCATGGCTCAGGCTCCTACACTAACACAACACTGCCTGAATGCAGATCATTCAGGCATGGCTCAGGCTCCTACACTAACACAACACTGTGTGAATGCAGATCATTCAGGCATGGCTCAGGCTCCTACACTAACACAACACTGCCTGAATGCAGATCATTCAGGCATGGCTCAGGCTCCTACACTAACACAACACTGCCTGAATGCAGATCATTCAGGCATGGCTCAGGCTCCTACACTAACACAACACTGCCTGAATGCAGATCATTCAGGCATGGCTCAGGCTCCTACACTAACACAACACTGCCTGAATGCAGATCATTCAGGCATGGCTCAGGCTCCTACACTAACACAACACTGCCTGAATGCAGATCATTCAGGCATGGCTCAGGCTCCTACACTAACACAACACTGCCTGAATGCAGATCATTCAGGCATGGCTCAGGCTCCTACACTAACACAACACTGCCTGAATGCAGATCATTCAGGCATGGCTCAGGCTCCTACACTAACACAACACTGCCTGAATGCAGATCATTCAGGCATGGCTCAGGCTCCTACACTAACACAACACTGCCTGAATGCAGATCATTCAGGCATGGCTCAGGCTCCTACACTAACACAACACTGCCTGAATGCAGATCATTCAGGCATGGCTCAGGCTCCTACACTAACACAACACTGCCTGAATGCAGATCATTCAGGCATGGCTCAGGCTCCTACACTAACACAACACTGCCTGAATGCAGATCATTCAGGCATGGCTCAGGCTCCTACACTAACACAACACTGCCTGAATGCAGATCATTCAGGCATGGCTCAGGCTCCTACACTAACACAACACTGCCTGAATGCAGATCATTCAGGCATGGCTCAGGCTCCTACACTAACACAACACTGCCTGAATGCAGATCATTCAGGCATGGCTCAGGCTCCTACACTAACACAACACTGCCTGAATGCAGATCATTCAGGCATGGCTCAGGCTCCTACACTAACACAACACTGCCTGAATGCAGATCATTCAGGCATGGCTCAGGCTCCTACACTAACACAACACTGCCTGAATGCAGATCATTCAGGCATGGCTCAGGCTCCTACACTAACACAACACTGCCTGAATGCAGATCATTCAGGCATGGCTCAGGCTCCTACACTAACACAACACTGCCTGAATGCAGATCATTCAGGCATGGCTCAGGCTCCTACACTAACACAACACTGCCTGAATGCAGATCATTCAGGCATGGCTCAGGCTCCTACACTAACACAACACTGCCTGAATGCAGATCATTCAGGCATGGCTCAGGCTCCTACACTAACACAACACTGCCTGAATGCAGATCATTCAGGCATGGCTCAGGCTCCTACACTAACACAACACTGCCTGAATGCAGATCATTCAGGCATGGCTCAGGCTCCTACACTAACACAACACTGCCTGAATGCAGATCATTCAGGCATGGCTCAGGCTCCTACACTAACACAACACTGCCTGAATGCAGATCATTCAGGCATGGCTCAGGCTCCTACACTAACACAACACTGCCTGAATGCAGATCATTCAGGCATGGCTCAGGCTCCTACACTAACACAACACTGCCTGAATGCAGATCATTCAGGCATGGCTCAGGCTCCTACACTAACACAACACTGCCTGAATGCAGATCATTCAGGCATGGCTCAGGCTCCTACACTAACACAACACTGCCTGAATGCAGATCATTCAGGCATGGCTCAGGCTCCTACACTAACACAACACTGCCTGAATGCAGATCATTCAGGCATGGCTCAGGCTCCTACACTAACACAACACTGCCTGAATGCAGATCATTCAGGCATGGCTCAGGCTCCTACACTAACACAACACTGCCTGAATGCAGATCATTCAGGCATGGCTCAGGCTCCTACACTAACACAACACTGCCTGAATGCAGATCATTCAGGCATGGCTCAGGCTCCTACACTAACACAACACTGCCTGAATGCAGATCATTCAGGCATGGCTCAGGCTCCTACACTAACACAACACTGCCTGAATGCAGATCATTCAGGCATGGCTCAGGCTCCTACACTAACACAACACTGCCTGAATGCAGATCATTCAGGCATGGCTCAGGCTCCTACACTAACACAACACTGCCTGAATGCAGATCATTCAGGCATGGCTCAGGCTCCTACACTAACACAACACTGCCTGAATGCAGATCATTCAGGCATGGCTCAGGCTCCTACACTAACACAACACTGCCTGAATGCAGATCATTCAGGCATGGCTCAGGCTCCTACACTAACACAACACTGCCTGAATGCAGATCATTCAGGCATGGCTCAGGCTCCTACACTAACACAACACTGCCTGAATGCAGATCATTCAGGCATGGCTCAGGCTCCTACACTAACACAACACTGCCTGAATGCAGATCATTCAGGCATGGCTCAGGCTCCTACACTAACACAACACTGCCTGAATGCAGATCATTCAGGCATGGCTCAGGCTCCTACACTAACACAACACTGCCTGAATGCAGATCATTCAGGCATGGCTCAGGCTCCTACACTAACACAACACTGCCTGAATGCAGATCATTCAGGCATGGCTCAGGCTCCTACACTAACACAACACTGCCTGAATGCAGATCATTCAGGCATGGCTCAGGCTCCTACACTAACACAACACTGCCTGAATGCAGATCATTCAGGCATGGCTCAGGCTCCTACACTAACACAACACTGCCTGAATGCAGATCATTCAGGCATGGCTCAGGCTCCTACACTAACACAACACTGCCTGAATGCAGATCATTCAGGCATGGCTCAGGCTCCTACACTAACACAACACTGCCTGAATGCAGATCATTCAGGCATGGCTCAGGCTCCTACACTAACACAACACTGCCTGAATGCAGATCATTCAGGCATGGCTCAGGCTCCTACACTAACACAACACTGCCTGAATGCAGATCATTCAGGCATGGCTCAGGCTCCTACACTAACACAACACTGCCTGAATGCAGATCATTCAGGCATGGCTCAGGCTCCTACACTAACACAACACTGCCTGAATGCAGATCATTCAGGCATGGCTCAGGCTCCTACACTAACACAACACTGCCTGAATGCAGATCATTCAGGCATGGCTCAGGCTCCTACACTAACACAACACTGCCTGAATGCAGATCATTCAGGCATGGCTCAGGCTCCTACACTAACACAACACTGCCTGAATGCAGATCATTCAGGCATGGCTCAGGCTCCTACACTAACACAACACTGCCTGAATGCAGATCATTCAGGCATGGCTCAGGCTCCTACACTAACACAACACTGCCTGAATGCAGATCATTCAGGCATGGCTCAGGCTCCTACACTAACACAACACTGCCTGAATGCAGATCATTCAGGCATGGCTCAGGCTCCTACACTAACACAACACTGCCTGAATGCAGATCATTCAGGCATGGCTCAGGCTCCTACACTAACACAACACTGCCTGAATGCAGATCATTCAGGCATGGCTCAGGCTCCTACACTAACACAACACTGCCTGAATGCAGATCATTCAGGCATGGCTCAGGCTCCTACACTAACACAACACTGCCTGAATGCAGATCATTCAGGCATGGCTCAGGCTCCTACACTAACACAACACTGCCTGAATGCAGATCATTCAGGCATGGCTCAGGCTCCTACACTAACACAACACTGCCTGAATGCAGATCATTCAGGCATGGCTCAGGCTCCTACACTAACACAACACTGCCTGAATGCAGATCATTCAGGCATGGCTCAGGCTCCTACACTAACACAACACTGCCTGAATGCAGATCATTCAGGCATGGCTCAGGCTCCTACACTAACACAACACTGCCTGAATGCAGATCATTCAGGCATGGCTCAGGCTCCTACACTAACACAACACTGCCTGAATGCAGATCATTCAGGCATGGCTCAGGCTCCTACACTAACACAACACTGCCTGAATGCAGATCATTCAGGCATGGCTCAGGCTCCTACACTAACACAACACTGCCTGAATGCAGATCATTCAGGCATGGCTCAGGCTCCTACACTAACACAACACTGCCTGAATGCAGATCATTCAGGCATGGCTCAGGCTCCTACACTAACACAACACTGCCTGAATGCAGATCATTCAGGCATGGCTCAGGCTCCTACACTAACACAACACTGCCTGAATGCAGATCATTCAGGCATGGCTCAGGCTCCTACACTAACACAACACTGCCTGAATGCAGATCATTCAGGCATGGCTCAGGCTCCTACACTAACACAACACTGCCTGAATGCAGATCATTCAGGCATGGCTCAGGCTCATACACTAACACAACACTGCCTGAATGCAGATCATTCAGGCATGGCTCAGGCTCCTACACTAACACAACACTGCCTGAATGCAGATCATTCAGGCATGGCTCAGGCTCATACACTAACACAACACTGCCTGAATGCAGATCATTCAGGCATGGCTCAGGCTCCTACACTAACACAACACTGCCTGAATGCAGATCATTCAGGCATGGCTCAGGCTCCTACACTAACACAACACTGCCTGAATGCAGATCATTCAGGCATGGCTCAGGCTCCTACACTAACACAACACTGCCTGAATGCAGATCATTCAGGCATGGCTCAGGCTCCTACACTAACACAACACTGCCTGAATGCAGATCATTCAGGCATGGCTCAGGCTCCTACACTAACACAACACTGCCTGAATGCAGATCATTCAGGCATGGCTCAGGCTCCTACACTAACACAACACTGCCTGAATGCAGATCATTCAGGCATGGCTCAGGCTCCTACACTAACACAACACTGCCTGAATGCAGATCATTCAGGCATGGCTCAGGCTCATACACTAACACAACACTGCCTGAATGCAGATCATTCAGGCATGGCTATGGCTCAGGCTCCTAACACAACACTGCCTGAATTCAGGCATGGCAGGCTCGTGATACACTAACACAACACTGTGTGAATGCTCATTCAGGCATGGCTCAGGCTCCTACACTAACACAACACTGTGTGAATGCAGATCATTCATGGCTCACAGGCTCATACACTAACACAACACTGCCTGAATGCAGATCATTCAGGCATGGCTCAGGCTCCTACACTAACACAACACTGCCTGAATGCAGATCATTCAGGCATGGCTCAGGCTCCTACACTAACACAACACTGCCTGAATGCAGATCATTCAGGCATGGCTCAGGCTCCTACACTAACACAACACTGCCTGAATGCAGATCATTCAGGCATGGCTCAGGCTCCTACACTAACACAACACTGCATTCTGAATGCAGATCATTCAGGCATGGCTCAGGCTCCTACACTAACACAACACTGTGTGAATGCAGATCATTCAGGCATGGCTCAGGCTCCTACACTAACACAACACTGTGCAGAACATTCAGGCTGGCTCAGGCTCCTACATAACACAACACTGCCTGAATGCAGAGCAGAAAGGCATGGCTCAGGCTCCTACAAACAGATCAAACTACACTCAGGCCTACGTGAAGAACAAAACATTACTTTGTATTTGACAATAACAATTTACACTGCCTGTGAATCGCCAGAAAGTGATTCAGGCACCAAAACTGGGCTCAGCTTAAAGAAAGATAACACACACATCACTGCAGAACAAAACCAGTTCCTATGTTTACTGAATGCAACTTCACTCAGCAGGCGTACACCGATTACTCCGTCACGTTCCGCGACTAAAGTACCCCCAGAATCATTCAGGCATCCGATAGCTAGTTCAATCAACTCACCTCCAACATGAACCAAACTTTGCCCAACCTCCTGGTACTAGTACATAATTAGACTCCTGCTGTGCAGTGCTCCCTGAGGTGAGAAGGAGACTGCTGACTGTAGGCAACCATTCAGTACATCTCTCTGACATGCTCTTCTAAATGAACTTCTCAACTCGAGAGGGCGATGATTTGGATTGACACATTCGCTCTCTGTCACAAGTCATAACCAAATTTGACCTCTCTTTAGCATTATCAGCATTAGCGGTTGTAGATCAGTTTCACTCCAGTGGTCGAGCTGCACTATAGTAAATGACATACCACAACAGGACATGATTAGATCCTGTTACTTTTCTAGATACACAGGTGCATGAATAGATAGTCAGGCTCCTTCTTATTACCTGTATTCTCATTAAATACATGACACACAAGTAGAGCATTACATTCGAGTTTTACATCTCTCAGGCAACTCGGAGGTCATCACAACCATCTTTAAGTATGAGGAAGTTCGTCTGGACTCCTTTAAAACTTGGCCAGAAGATGCTAAAGCAGACCCCAGCATGCTTGCAAAGCCAGGGTTATTTTATACAGGTACAGTAAATATCTTTCATTTCCTTTTCCCTATTTATACTTTAATGACATAGAATCTTTACGTGGAAATGAGTTCATAAAATGAAGATACCCGTGATTGGATACTTGTGTCATATTTATCACAAAACAGTCTTAATACTAACCTCCCCTAGGTGTCTTCTCAATATGCAATATAATATTCCTAAAAAGACTAACCTTATATCCTAGGTGCTGGAGATGCTGTCCAGTGCTTTCAGTGTGGTGCAAGATTAATACAGTGTAAGTTGGAGGACGATCCTTGGGCAGAGCATGCTAAACAAATCCAAGGTAACATTTTGAAAAAAAAAAAAGAAATTCTCATATAAAAAGATACCTATTACACTGAGGACTAAGCAGAGCCCAAACAATGAATCCCCTTTGACTTGAACCACATTCAAACCAGGATGAAAGGCTAGTGATGGAGCCTTCATCGTCACCCAGCACTCCTCCCTATAAGAATGCAGTTTCTTCAGATGAATAAATGAAAATTTCAAAATGTCATTTTTAAAACAATCTGCCTGTTTTTCAGCTGCCAGTTTGCTGCATGAGAGCAGTCAAAGACAAGAACGAGAGTACAAGCAAATTAACAACTTCGAATGAGGTAATAGTCTCATCTTAAAGGGAAAACTAACAGTACAGTCAATCAAATACATTTGATAGACTCTTAAAGATAATAAGAACCCAAGATAGTTGCCTCCCCCTTTACACTGATGTCTGGCTGCAGGTTGCTCTTGATACTTTTGGTTGTTCAGATACAGTATGTTTCACATTGTAATGCAACTGGCTGCGTTGAATATTCTGAAAAGTTCTTCTATCAACCTTTTGCTCAAAAACTTAAAAAACAGGCAGAAGCAACTCATCTGGAGAACACTGTCTCAAGTGCTTTGAAAGAAACAAACTCATCCATCACTGGTAACTATAGTAAATTATGCATTCATGCACTTGAACACATACACACACAAACCTTGCTAATAATTAGTTGAACAGGGTGTTTAAGAGATGTGTGTAATTTTGCTATAACTACAATAACATTATATTAGCGCAGGTAAAGGGGAAAAGCATTTAACAAAGGATATATGGTTTGGGGGCAGGACCGTTTGCTTAGCTTGAAAGAGAGTGGAATAAACATGCTGGACATCCCTGGAGACCAAACAGCTTTGAAAATCCATTTCATATGTTAGGCACAGGGCATACTCAAACCTGAGAGTACTAATATGGAGCGTATTGAAGCTTTTGAAATTAATTATTTTGCAGTCTTCAAGGGTCTTTACAAAATACTCAATAAAACTTTAGTATCCCTCTTTTCACATGTTAATCATTTCCCTGAAACTCATGCATTTGCAAATGTGTTTACCTGAACAATGGCATAGATTCAAATTTTACATGGAGTTTTCCCATAAGAAGAAAATTGCTGCTGTTTATGTTCAAAACAACAATGTCTATAAATGCGCAAATAATAAACTATATTGTGTCCTTCAAATAAGCACTATTATTATTATACTTATTATTATGCTTAGAGATACCTTGTCTGGGATTTTAAAACATTGACAGGTTTTACTTTTTTTTTTTTTTTTTTTTAATTTACAGACCAAAGTCCTGAAGAAAACATTTGGTTTTTAAAAGAAAATGGCTTTTTTGTTCAGCTGAGGAAAACATATAACAACTTAAACTTCAGGAAAATCTTCTCATTGTCTGACTTTGTGCGTACTACCCCAGACCTCAAAAGTCTGTTTGCTTGGCTTCCCCTGATTTCTAAGAGCCTGAAAAACAAGCCAGTCTGTCAAGTTTCCTTCTGAGGGATCTGAGCCTCATCACAGTCATTGAAGGGGAAGTGGGCAGTGGAAAATTAGCCTTGCTCAGGAGAATTGCAATTCTGTGGGCATCTGGGAGCTGCCCTGTGCTGCAGAGGTTCAAGCTGGTCTTTTACCGCCCTCTCAACTCATTGAGCAATGATCAGAGTCTGGCTGGAGCAATTTCAGAAGAGCTGTGCAGCATAGGCACACACCTGACTGAGGAGTCTATCAATGATATCATCTACCACCTGAAAGACCAGGTCTTATTCCTGCTGGATGATTACGGCGCTGCAGGTTCAGCTCCGAAATGCATTCAAGATCTGATTGTGAAGCACCACATGAATAAAGTTAGCGTGGTCATTGGAGTCCAAATGAACAGAACAGCAGCAGTGCGTCAGTATGCATCTTCAGTTCTCATGATCGCAGCATTCCCAGTGTACTGCACTGTATTTATCTTGAAGAATCTCGTCTCCCACAACATTAGTCTTGTGGAAGGTTTTTTTGTTCAGCTGGGCATGTCACAGTCGTTGTAAGGCATTTTAAAAACACAACTTTTCACTATTGCCATTTGTGCTCTGTGGGTCCAGTACCGCCAAAAGAATACGCACAACAATGACATTTGTGAAGCTTACCTGCACTATATTAAGCTGAAGCATCTCCGTCAATCAGAAAAGATGAGATGCATGATATCATTCAGTGGAGACCTTGCCTTGGACGGACTGTTTGACCAGTGCTTTGAGTTCAATGATAAAGACCTCGAAGAGGCAGGGATTGACGCTGAAGAGGCTATCCATCTGGGTTTATTGAGCAAGTTCACAGCCCAAATGCTCAAGCCTGCGTACAAATTCTTTCATGCATCTTTCCAGGAGTACCTGGCTGGCAAGCGCCTGAGTGAGCTCCTTGAATCTGACTCCCAGGAACATGCAGCGAAAGGCTGCCATTATCTGAAGAAAATTGACACGTTCCTGAAGATCATGGTTCATTATAAATTCTTTTTTGCTCTATGCATGCAGTTCCTCTGCATTAGCCACTCAGAAAATCGTCATTCACTTGTTTTGTGTTGCTGAAAGCAAAGGGTTTTATGATTCCAGTTCAGAGAATGGCAAGCATGTGCCCAATCATGTGGAACTTTCTGTTCTTGAGGAGTTACTAAGCGTTGTCCTTCCTATGGGAACTAATTTTGACATTTTAAAGGATCATTTTCTAGAGTTTGCAGTTGGAGTTGCTTATTCTGGTAATTCGGTCTCTGCCTGCGTTCCTCGTATCCTGGAATTCCTCACTGGTAAAAGTTTAAACCTTACAGTTTCAAGTGCGTTCAATCAGTTTGTTAGAGAATACCCTGAGTCGCTGGAATTATTGAGTGACATAAACATAGTAATATCTGGACACAAAAAAGAGCAATTTCCAGACCTTGTGAAAATGGGTAAGATGTTAGAACCACATGGCAAGCCAGTTGTTGAAGAATAGTTTGCCTCGTCATACCAACTTATAAGTAGTGTTGCTGAGAAAACACGTACTTTGAGAAATTCAGAGGGATGAAACACAGACAACTTCCAGACTCCATAGGTCAAACTTTCTTAACAGCAGAAGATAAGTATAAAATGCCATTGCTCACACTTAATGTGCTTCATGTGGATGGAATAGATGAAAGGGACTGCAAGAATCTGATGGTGCTCTTTTCAGTTTTGGAACAAGTGGAGTTAACCTTGAGTAACAGTGAAGGATTTCTTGAAATTATTCAGCCTGCTCTTGAGATACACAAAGGGATTTTCTGAAAAATCAAAGTTCATTGCACCCATTTAAGTACACAGGAGGAAGAACTGATTGTATTGATGTCTGCCCTTCAATCGTTGCATTTGACATTCAGCCAAGTGCCAGGTACGGTATGAATTTCTAATGGTTTGTCTAAAGGGTTCTGTCATAATGCAGAGTAGCTGATCTTGGCTGGGGGCCCATTGGTAGCGCAGCATTGGCCTTTGCATTCTGGTGTGGTTAGCATGGAGAATCGGCATCACGACTCTGCAAGCCTTGCTGGGCAGGTCCAGGCAGAGAGTTCTAGAGCTATGCCCTTTCCTCCAGAGTTCAGTAGTTAGATTAGCTTAACAGCAGGTGTGGAGGTTTCATGTTGATCTCGGTGCCACTGATTGGTAAGTTGGATGCTGGTATGATGTTACATTTTGGAGAAATATCTCCTCTCAAACCAGAAGACTAGTTAAACTAGCCTGTCTTATGTATCTCTAAATATAAAATACGAGTTCCTTTTTCAATATAGGACACCAAGACTAAATGTAGTTATCTTTCTGCACAGTTGTCCTGAATACTAATGCCAAAGCAGTCATAATCAAGTAGAAGTAAATACATTTGCTACAATACCAACACAGCTTTAAGATGAAAGCATGATATTTTTTTGTTTTTTTTCTAGAGTATTTGATGCAAAATTTGGATACATTTTGTCATCTTAAAGAGCTATTAATTGATGGTCCAAGTGACAGCAAAGTGTTTGACATGATACCTAATGGCTTCGGAAGTCTTCACCATATGGAAAAACTCATTCTTTAGAATGTGACCCTCATAGAGGATTCCAGCAGACTTGGTAAATATTGAAGTGCTTAGTATTTTATTACTACAAGAGGTCATGAAATTGACCCTTGGTTCAAAATAAATTAAAAATCTATTTATAAACATTTATAAAAAACTACAGTTGTAGAAGCCTGTTGACTATGTTAACTGTGTAAATCTTCTACTAGTAACAATTTACTTTCAATGCCTTTCACTACACTGTCATTGCATGTGTGGTTACAAAGTAGCCACACAGCTACATGTGACAGTCCAGTACAAAAAATGTGGATGCTGAAAATGGCAGGAATACAAATCCTGAAGAGGGCGTTGCAGTCTGGTCAGTGATAAAGCTATAGAAATGAGCTCATATCTCTGCTGATAATTGTTATTTGTATAAACGTGTTTGTATTTTATTTTATTTTCAGCCCAGTTTGTTCAGCAGTTTTCCAGTCTCCAGGTTTTCCACCTCAGTTGCAGTATCTGCCCAGGGTTGGCTGATATCATTACTTCACTTGCAAACTGCAAGAAGTTTGAACAGATCTTCTTTAGAGGTTCTACTCACAGTGATCTTGGCGATTTACCTTTTGGTAAGAGGGTTGAGCAACCAGTTTATGTACTGTAGAGGATGCTCCATGAGCAGCCATAGAGAACTGGAGTTGTTCTAGAAATGAGGATATCTGAATGATTGGTGAAATAAGCACTTTCTAAACCTGAATTCAGTTTAATTTAGAGGATTATTTTCCATAGATCAAGCTCTGTACCTGCTTAGCAACACAGTGTAATCTGAAACAGTATGATTCACTTTCAGTTGGATTTGAAAGAATTCAGATAGATTCCAAACTGAGATCTGGTACAAATGTTCACTCAAGACCACTGAATATGAAAAAGCTTTTCGATACTACGGTAGATCTTTCAGTGCAAGTTGTATAAGAGCCATTAATGGGCAACCAAAGGGACTGAGTAAAAATGATTAAAAATGAATAATGTACTTTATTTAATCTAATGTGTGTTTTTAGTAGTTAGTAAGTAAAAACAACAAAAAGAAATATACAGAACACACATGACAGGATATTAAACAGGCGATACATTAATTATTACAGGAATGTAGATGATGTAAAGATAGAAATCTGATCCTTTAAATTGAAAGTGACTGATAGAGCACAGTCATAATTGTGAACTGGTCTTTACTGTTAGTCTATGCTGTAATCACCACTTTTTTAAACAGTGTCATCTTTACAAAACTTCAAAAACCTTAAGATCTTGAACCTGAATTCACAGTACTTTGCAAAACATGAAGAGGCTGGCTGTTTTGGTAAGAAATGTTCCCGTTTCTGTTTTACTGAACAGGCGATCTAAAACACAAATATTTGTTTGTCCATCTTTCAAAGCTTGTGCCCTAGGATCTCTGGCTTGTTTAGAGGAGCTGAATCTTCCTTCAGGAAATGGTGTAAAATCAACCATCTCCATTGTAATTGAACAGTTTCAGCATCTCAAACACCTGAGAGTTCTCTCAGCCACTCTAGTACTTGTGGATAGCAACCTGTATGAGTTAGGTAAGTGGTGTCAACGGGGCACTTTGTACCATATACATGTTTGGACTATTATATTTCTTACTGATTTTAATATCCTTGTACACTTGCTATCCTCTATTATTTATGCTTAGATCATTAAATAACTAGTGTCCCTTTTCAATAACAGAGGATGCCTTTAAAAAAAAAAAAAAACACTTCATTTTTTTACCTTCAGCTGTTACACTTGTTTCTGAAGCAGAAGCACTGGATATTAGGCCCTGTCCACATTAGTCTTCTCAAGCCATATTAAGGGTTCAAAAACAGTTTTAGTCCTTAATATGATTTGTAACAGTGTTCAAAAAAACTAATTTGAGACCTACTCAGTCAGTAGTCTGGAACTTGATTTTAGGTAATATCGTGTGTTAACCTGTTTTACCTGTAATCAGGACACAGAGCGAGTTTGAGTGGTTATAGTGTCCTCTGAAATGCCACACTGCCTCGGGCTGTATGAGACCATGTAGATTGAAAGATACACACAGTAAACAATAACACAGTTGAGAAGAAAGTGAACTTTTAGTACATTAACCATTAGTGCCTGCTGGGGGCACTCGACAGTCTAAGTACAAAGCGGTCGTCCGAGCAGCTTGGTGATGCTGCTGCATAACCCCACTGTGCTGCACTTATCTTTGGAATTGACGGCTAGCATGGACACAAGGTTTCAGGTAACCCTGTTCTGAGCACTTGCTTCTCGAACATGGCTGTGTTTAAGCCGTAGATCATTATCTAAGCAGAAAGCCACAGTCTGACACAGAACACACATAACATGATATTAAAGAGCTCAGAAATTACATTCAGTTATATATCAGTATAGATTCAGTCAGAAATATATATTTTTTATTGTTTAGCAAAAGCTGCCAAAGAAGGACATCTTCAAGCAATTCAGAGACTGGATCTCACTGCCAACCATGACATAACAGACTCCGGCTGGAGAAACTTCTTTCTTACTTTGGACAGCATGTCTGACCTAAAGGAACTGATCCTCAGCAGGTTGTATACTTGCAGCTTGCAGCCTGCCGACTCTCCAGTGAGGGCTTTTGTGCATTGCATCTCACGGCTCAGCAGTTTAATGAAAATTGTGATGTTTGGCTGGCTGCTGGACAAGGAGCTTCTCACCATGTTTAATAAGATGAAGGAGCAGCACCCACAGTCAAAGTGTCTCAATATCATGTGGAAGTGGGTACTGCCCTTTGCACCAGTCATACAGGACGGAACACCCTAGGTTATGACACCAGCACTCAGTAATCCCTTTTCTTGTCCTTGTTTTGGGTTTTTCATACCTAAATTTAATCAAAAATAAGTAATAGCTGTTTAAGTAAACAGTTGTGATTGTTTTTTTTTACATTCTTATTATATAACTGTGAAATTATAGTTTGATTTTGACAGCTGCATTCAGCATGTATTTTTATGTTTTTTTTGATAGCATTGTTTTTATTTAAAGACCAATTTGGACTAGTCTACTATAGATCCAATAATCTATACATCATCTCCAACATTGTACTAATAAAAGAACGTGCTCACTCACCCTATACTCTTTATACCCAATGGAATAACTTTAATTGTTCTGTTGATTTGTGCCTGTTGATCGGACAGAGTTATAACAATGTATGACGTTATACAGTTGTGTTATTCATTTCTTTCCAGGTGTCCAATAACCTTTCATATTGTTGTTTAAAGTACCAGTCTGATAATAACAAGTGTCACCGTTTTAATTGATCAAAATATTAAACAGTAAGTTACTGTTTGCAGTCCTTTGGCGTGCTCTTATTGTCTTGACTCGGACGCTGCGGTTTCATATAGAGGTGGATTTGTGATGATTGTAAACCTGTGACTTCATAAATAAATACAACTAGACACAATATAAAGTTATTTTATTTAGCTTTTTTTATATCGCTTTGAAATTCGTATTTTAATAAAGTACCCAAAAAGCCAGACAAAAAGAATGCAATTTCCAATTTTATACAATGTAGTGCAGCATTTCCTATACTCGTAATGAAATCCAAAGTTACAGAATCCATTCTTACAAGCTTTTAATATACAAACCAGGTTTAATGAAAACAGGAATTCAACCAAGAACGAGAAGGTTCGCCTTTATATGTTATTATAAAAAACAAAACAAAAAAAAACACCTGGATTTGTAATTTCGTGATTATGTTTTATGAACACTGAGTAAAGAGAAATGTGATATCACCATTCTGAACTATAAAACACTCAAGTGTTATATTAAAGTAATACTAAAAGAAACAGATATTCAAGGGCAACAGTTTTGACTAGTAGTCATTTTGGAGGACTTTCCACTAGGAAAGTTTGTAATAGAGTTAGAAGTTTCTTTAGGTATTACTTAATATGCACTACTGCTGTCATAGCTTACAATAATAATGGAAGGTGTGTAAAGATCATCAGTAAACGATAGCCCTCTATCTATGCAATACATCCCTTTGTATATATTTCCCATGTTAAAATCACCTGTATAATAAAAGCACCTCTCAACTGCGCGTGTGTTGCATGCATGCCTGCTTGACTGTAATATGACTGCTTTACTGATGTTCTCATGGATCTGACCCTGATCTGGGTCTGCTTGCTAGTGATCATTGCACCTTTCCTGCCCCCCTGCCAGCCCCCCAAAAGAGCCTAGTTTTGTAAACCTTCTCCAGTAAATGATGCAAAATGCTGGTTACGCTGCCAGCACAGCACAGTTAACACCCAGTGATAGAGGTTTCCAGTAAAGGGCACTGCAGGCTTCAATTGAGAAATGCTGCAGTTCTGAGCTTTTTGCACAGGAGAGTACTGGCACTGGCGAGACTCTATATACACTGCCATCCACAGTCACAAATCTGGTTGAAGGATATATATATATCATTTTAGTCCTTGACAACAGAGATGTGATTTATACAACAGAAATAAGACAAAACTTCTTATACATAGCTACATAGGTAGAGAATCTGGTTAGTCTAACTCTTTTGTGCTTAAACTTGCAGGAAAGCCAGTGTACAGAGAGTTGGGGAAAAAAATAAAAATAAATGAAAAACACTATCAGCCGTTTGGTACAGCAGCCTGGAACCCCAGTCCCAGTAACAAAAAGAGAGGATAAGCAAGCCTTTAATTGTGCACCTGTGTGGGAAGAAAACAAAAACACAGGGTTAGGATCGTCACACATTTATACTGCCACATAGTTCTCTTTCTTCAGGATCATTCCACAGGGAAGCCCACATGTCAAAAAAGTAAAGCAACTTGATATGGACAACTGGGTGCCCATAACTGGCACTGCAGGAACAGCGATTTCAGTTTAGAGATCTCGGTCATGTTTAGACGGGGGGCATAGCCCTTCCGAAGGCTGGGGTAACATGGACAGGGTTTTTATATACTCATGCACAATGAAATGCAACAGTGTAAGTTTTACATCAATAGCTCATTGGGTACATACATAATGTTATTTACATTTTAAATAGTGTGCAGATAGGTCTGTTGATTGTTTGAGTAGTATTGTTCCTGGGGATAACAAAATACTGAGCTGAAGTCATGTGATTTCATAAAAACGCCAGGTGCTCAGTGTTTGGTATTTGAGTTGAGTTAAAATTGCCAAAATTAGTTGATTAAGAATCTGTATAAACAGCTATTTGAAAAGACATAATTTTATGCAAGAACAGTTAAAGACAGGAGCATACCCCGCTTGACTAATGAAGTTGCCCGGAGAATGAGATGTTCTGTTTCAACAATCAGCAGACTAGTCCAGAGAAACCATGAAACTAGCTCTGTGAGGGACAGGCCACGTCCTGGAAGGCAGAGGGTCACCACACCGGCCCTGGACCGTCACATCCAACTGATCCATCTGTGGAATTGTTTTCAGACTGCAGTGGCTACAGCACGAGAAATTCCAGGAAGAAATAACCCGCGCATCAGCAGAATGACTGGAGCTCGCTACCAGCATGAAAATGATTTATTGTTTTATTCACAGATGAATGCCGTTTTGCCCTTGACAGATCTGACTGAAGCCACAGTGTGTGCAGACGTCGTGGTGAGTGTTATGCTGACTGTTGTGTTGTCCAAGCCAACTGGTGCGGAGGTGGAAGTGTGATGATATGGGGAGGAATCTCCTTTAACACAAGAACGCCTTTGGAGCAGATAAAGGGCAACCTTAATGCTCAGCAATACATTAACAAAGTCCTTGAAATTTTTGAGTTTCTGCAAGCTAATCCGGATGTGTCGATTTTCCAGCAGGGCAATGCAAGACCACACAGTGCTAGGATTACAATTGCATGACTTCAAGAAAACAATGTCGAGGTCTCGCCGTGGTCAGCTTTTTCTCCTGACCTGAGTCCAACAGAACATCTATGGGACCAAATCGCCAGTGCCACAGCAGTCTATCCAAAGGCTAATCAGGTCTATGAGTCAACGCTGCCAGGATTGTGCTAATGCTCAGGGAGGTCATACCCGATACTAACTTTGTAATGTTTTCATTTTGACAGTCATGTTTCATACTGAAAACTTACGATTCTTTGATCTGTATTTTTGTTCACATTTTCTGACTTTGTTTGATATCTAGGTTTAAAATATGTGATTACATCCATTAGAGCTGACACTTGTGTTTCTTGTGTGCATCAGTATATAATGTGCATTGCTGATAGAGACATTCCATTTCTTTGTTAACTAAATAAAATGCTGAAAAGTGACACAAAGTGACTTCTGTACCAGTAACCAGGTATATCAGGTGTACTATGTTATATAACTATGTACAGTATACAGTATGTGCAGTGCTGACTCGTGTAAGATTTACAACAATCATGTCATATTGTATGCTTGGGTATAGGTATGAGTTTGGAAGCAGTCCAATGTTAGACCGGGTGGATTTCAGTTTCCTATTGTAATGTTCCCACAGGGGTACAGGATTGAATGGAGGAAAATGTCAATACATATTCCATTCCCAGTTAAAGGCAACATGGCTGCCTTACTATTTTGACAATGAACGCAATCAAATGTAATCATGTAATGACTATAATCATCTGTTCAGGATAATCTTTCATTAAACCGTGTCATTTGAATAATTCTAAAAGTAGATTTGTCCAATTGATTATAATAAATAATAAAGTCAGTAACCAACACTCAGCCCTACAGGGGTCGCTACGAGCCAGTGTAAAGAGCACCAGGCTGGGGAACAGTTCCAGCCTATCACTTACCTCTCAGGGTTTAGCTTTTACTTGTTTTCTTGGGATCAGTTGTTGTCTCTGCCAGCTGCTGCTTTGCCTGCTGGTAATATTAAATACACAGTCTCAGATATTGTCATATTGTGCCGACAATCTCTGTGATGTAAAATTCTTGCTTTTCATGTCAGTTAAATATAATTTCTAAATAAATAAGTACATAAATAAAATTCAGTAAAAGCACTCCCTTATCCAAAATGTTAACTCCAAGCTCATTTTAATAAAAGCAAGTCTGTCCACTCGGACAATATCACTGCAGCTCTTGATCTTCTGCCAAGCCTGCTGCAAGCAAATCTGCAGAATCTAATGTAAGCAAAACCATGTGTAGGTGTGCCAGGAGACTGCAGACCATGTGTAGGTGTGCCGGGAGACTGCAGACTTCACTGGGAGTTAACCCTGCAGCCCAGTCATTAATAGTTCACATTGAACAGCTCCTATAGAACTTCTAGCTGGCATGCATGTATTGGCAAAGCTTCTATGTGCTGCCGTGTACTTGCACAACTCAAATTTCAATATGCGGTGCAGTTGGCAGCACAGTTCTCGATTGATGAACAATGTTCTTGAAAGTAATAAATAAACAGATAGATTAGGAGCACAACAGTCAAGTTCCTGTCACAGGACTGGTCATGAATGTAAGAATAAGAGGCGAAAGAGGGAGCTGTTGACAGAGCCTTGCAATGAGATGTGTTTCAAGGTGTTTTAAAGCAGCCACTAGGGGGCTACAAGCACACACTTTGAGCAAGTTTGAGCGCGTGCATTGCGAGTCCTACAGAGAGTAAATACTGTTTGAGCAGATCCAGTTAGACAACAACAAATGAGAAGTCAAGTGTTGGATCCCCGGGAAGGGCTGGATTATTCACAGCTGGAAATATAAAGCGAGTCCTCTCGCGTTTGGTATATCGTTTGACTGGTGTTATTGCTCCCACTATAGAGTAAATGTGCATCACCGACAGTAAAACAAACAAACAAAAAATCCTTTAGCATGCTGGGAAAGGAGTTCCTCAATAACAAAAAACAGAACTGTACAACAAATGTGTCTGTTTCTTTGCAACTTGAAATTTAGCACAAAGCACTGCATTGATTAAATGTGCATAAACAAACTTTATTTTCAATATTCAGTCTACAATACTCTACATGTGCAACACATTGTAATAATTCAAAACACAAGAAAACTGCAATGATACACATTGCAGTGTTCTGTATGCTATACTGTGCAACAGAATATGTCAATACTGTGCTGCAAATTACTTACTGACATGCTAACTGTGTGCCTTAACCTCCAAGGTGATATGAGCGGGGGTGGAGATCAGGTGTATGACTAAGAAACTTGAATGATGTTAACCAGAGTGTGACCATAACCAAAGTGGGATTATCAGGAGCTTTCCCCCCCATTGACTCCCTTTATATTCCAGATGTTTCGATGTGGTGATAATATGCGGCTGGTATCATTAACGGGAGTGATGTGAAGCGTGTCTGTCTGTACAGTGCGTTACTGGTGTTCAAATGCTGTACCGAACGCAGCCCTCAACGCCTGGCATGGAGTACAATACGTCAGTGTTGATCAGGTACCTTGGGGGGTTGACTTGGGTCTGTGCTCTGTGTCTTAGGTTTTGCTGCTGCTGGAGTAGAGCTGGGGACCTCTTTCTTGTCTTCAGCCTATTAAATCAACAGAATGAACTGTTACCCCTCAGCAGATTCACCAGGACTCACAAACGAACGATCAGGGTTTAAAGATGCCAGCGAGTTAAACGCTGTTTCCAATATATAAATGCACATGAACGTAGTCCTACCTTTTTCTGAGGTGAAGAGTCTGATGTAAATCCCATAGATAAGGAATCAAGGGCATCTCCTTTTTCTTTATCAATCTGGAGGACAGAAGGGCAAGACTGAATTCCACAGGTTGGCAATTGACAATGAAATGCTTCCTGCGAAGATCAGCAGCTTCACCAGCCAGAACGCGACCCTGCACTCCCCGGACTGTGTGTCTCACACTGCACAACACTGCCTTTACTAGGGGAGACCATAGGGATCACTTCAATTAGTTACAATGCATTTCAGTAAAATATAGAACTAGGTCAATTATTTTCTATACTGTGATTGTGGATGGACAACTGCCTTTCTATACAATAATTATGAATGATGACTAAATAATAAATCATCATATTCACATACTGAGCTTGTATGGCTATTCTATAGCCATGCATTCCTGTCAGTTTTACACTGGCTTGCCTGCAAGATTACAATGCTTTTCTCTTCTTTTCTTCTTACCTGTGCTGGATCTTTAGGTTTTACCACTTGCTTGCTTGCATCTTTCCCTCCCTTTCCCTGCAAGACAAATGTCCTGATTACATCTTAAACAGAAGAAATACACCAACAATGTCAAAAACATCACTTGGTAAAACAGAAGATGTTTAATCTGTAACAATGCTTTGGGATGTATTTTTTTAGTGTCTTATGCAGTTTTGCCTAAAGGTTTTAATGCTAGTGTAATAAACATCATTACTTTTAAAGGGCATGCTGTTCAGAATTTATTATTTTTTCTTTTTGTGAGGTTTCTTGGGAGGAATTAGGAATTGCAGGAGCAGTTTGTGTTGTAGCTGGTCAAGCAATGTTACAGGAGCTGTTACATTAGAGGTGCTGCTACCAAGTACAATGTGTTAACAGTAACAGACAAGCTGTGCAGCTTGAGAGACTGTCCATCTGCAGCTGGGTCTCCCCTGCAAAACCAGAAAGACCTGTTTTTTTGACCTTTTTCTTCCTGTGCTTGCCTGCCTGTCTGCATGACCACTGGCACACCCTTTCTGCTTTGACAGATCTGGAGGTATTTCAGGAGTGGATATAGCTGACACCCTAATAGTAGCTGCTTGCTTTGACAGATCTGGAGATATTTCAGGAGTGGATATAGCTGACACCTTGATAGTAGCTGCTTGCTTTGACAGAGCTGGGTAGCAAATTAACAAAGGGATTATGAATTGATAGATCACACAGTGACAGTCCACAGATCCAGGGCAGCTACTGAAACACACAGCTTCTGTAATACTTTACAGCAGGGTTCATCTATACCCTATACTGATATTGAAGGGAAAAACAACAAGAAAATAAATACTTAATAAAATAAAAACTAGACAACACGGCATATACAGTACATGGAACTGGCTTTAATATTCATTTGTATTATTACTGTTGCCATATCTTTTATTTACTTCTAATGCGGAAAGATGGGCTGTTAGTAGATGTAAATCCACATGCACAAATGGGTGATGCTATTTCACAGGCTGACTGGATTAACATTAAGGCCCTATATTGGCCTTCAATGTAAAATTAATCTTGTACTTGTCACACTAAACCTCAGAGTCACTGAGACACAGTACCAACCTTTTCATCTTTAAATCTGTATTGCTCAGGGATTGTGTTCTCATCCTCTCCCAGCTTTGGTTGGTGTTTATCAGTCATTTTATCCTAGAAAAAATTGAGAATTCCTGTTGGCATTAAATAAATACAATGGGCCCAATTCACAGAACTGTGGACCCCAAGGTGAAACTGAGGCTCACAATACAATCATGTCTGAAGTAAGCAGAATGATGCTGTTGTTACCTTGACAACAGCAGACGCAGGGACTGGTTTGGGTGCGGGTGGGAGCTCGTCTGGCAGCAAGGTGTCTGAAAGGGCATCCAGTGCAGCAGTGGTGCCTCTGGACTCCTGAGGAAAACAAGCAGGGCACTATACAGCTTTTCAACAAGGGTGCTACACAGCTTTTCAACAAGCAGGGCACTACACAGCTTTCAGAAGCAAATTTTTTTTGCTAAAAAAATAAGTAAGCATGCCGATTAACAATCTAAGCAGAAGCATCAACAGAGAACCACACACAACACATATAATATTATATTAAACATTTAATGTAACACTCTGAGTTTCTAGTTTTGAAACAATAATCTACATTTTTTTTATTTTATCTAGTTCAGAATAAAAACAGAAAGCTTTGAAAACTTTGCTTTACAATCAATGAAAGGAAGAATAAAAGACAAACAGTGTGAAGTGGAGCGCTCAAAGAAAACTGGAGCGAACAACAGCCTCTCTCTCGGTCCATGCAGTATTAAAGAATCCCTGTCAAATGAGGACATGCCAATGAGGTGCTTACCTGCCGTGAGACTGGCTGAGACCTGGCTGTACTGGACTGGACAGTGGGGGCGGCTTGGGACTGGACAGTGGGGGCGGCTGTGCACTGGACCGTAGGGGCGACTGCAGGGGAGTCAAAATCTCCTGCCAGAGCGTCTAATGCTGCACTGTCTCCCATTGTTTCCTAGAATACAGACATAGATCAATGCATTCTCAGTATCTTTCGCTTTGAAATATCCGTATTACTTTATTTTGCATGGCATACATTATTCTGTCACTACATATTGTACTACATATACACTACATATGTATGTTGAGATTATTTACTTCTGTGCCCCAGTGATATTTAAGACATACATATTGGTTATTAAGTTTTAGAATACTGATTTACATTTACATTTACATACAGAATTACATTTCTCTATTGCATATCTAATGACTGTTTTTCACATTTAATTGAGCAGTACATTCCATTAATAATGCCACTCACAGTACAGCTTTTATTATTATAGGATTTAGAATACATTTTGGATCCAGAACTAGAAAACATACAATCAACACAGATGTATACTAAAATAAATGGATCACACGGAGAAAGACTTCAAGTCAAAACGTACAAACTATTTAGTATCACAACACAATGATTGTCATATAGTTTAGTGTTGCTGTTAATAGTTATATTTATGGTACAAAAACAGGATTTCTAGACAAAAAAAAGCTGCAAAAAAAAAAAAAAAAAAAAAAAAAAAAAAAAAAAAAAAAAAAAAAAGCAAAAAAAAAAAAAAAAAAAAAAAAAAAAAACAGCTGTAACTTTAGAGATGACTGTACGTTCAACGGAGAGTATCCCTACCACTGACATATTTGCCTTCTAGTAAAACCCTTGCTGGATATTGCCTCCACTCACCTTTGGCTTCTCTTTTGGTTTAACTCCATTCTTATCTTTGTCCTACAATAAGAAGAAACAGGATCGCTAGGTATTAGTTTCCAAGGTTCTACTGTAGATTCTACATTATTAATGTACTCCCACCTAACTCCGCCCAACAAACTGCAACACTGATGCTGTTTCCTGCACTCTTGACCATTAGACAAAACAAAGAGACAGCTCAAGCAAATCGGTACCACAGGGTTTTGTGCAGGGGGCAAACAAAGGGGCTTGGGGCCTTGTAAGCAGTGTCAGCACCACTTACAAAGTTTCATGCTTTGATACTTTTTAAAAGCTGCTATAAAGGATAGAGGCATCTTAAAAATGCTACATAAATCTAAGCTGTTGTTCTTGAAATATATTTAAAGTCTGGCCCTACATGGTGAGGTGTTAACACCAATGGAAGCCCTGTACCTTTATGTGACGCACTCCTTTGCCTTTAGAGACACACACAAGGAGAACACCGAAGAGGAGGTTTGAAAAGCAGTTACCTTGTCAACCAGGAATCTGTATTCTGGTGGGAGAGTATCATCCCGGTCTCCCAGTCTCTCGAGTGTTTCCTCGGTAACCTTGGCTTCCTAAATACAGTATTCATCATCATCATCAACCTTCTTAATTCTCTAATCACTAAATATATCAAAGACTTGCTTATTGCACTTCTTTGCCTGTCACACACAAGGCTGTATTACTTTTTGTCCTTACATATGGGAAACTGATTTCAAGTCCAATTGTTTTTTTTTTTTATTTTTAATATCAGTTTTTAAGTGTGCAACATATCTGGTTAATAAAATATAAAACATATAAAACACGAGAAATATGTGCTTGTCTTTGTTATAGCAGGGGTGCAAACTGTTTTAAAAGTTTAGCTCTAGGATAGCCTACCGGTGCTAAATTATCAAACCCCGCCCTTATGAAGCCTCTCCCCCCTCTCCAAGGAGTTTTTTGTTTATGAGTGGGTAGGTCATGTGACTAGTCCAGACCCAATGAAAACTATCATCCTCTATGGTTGCTAAGGAATACAAAAAACAAAAATATAAAAAATAAAGTAAACCCTGTCTTCTGGTGCTAGAAAGTAATGTTGCTGGTGCTATGTGCCACATTTGTACCCTTTTATAGCTGTTTGCACGTTTCGACTGCTGCGCAGCATGTTGTGACTTTGAACTCTCATGTTGCACTCAGAATGACAAGCCAGATGCAAGCATTCCTTAAACCTGAACTGTGACCACACCAACAGGTGTGAACTGTGACCATTAGAAGATAATTAATGTACAAGGCTGTTCAACTTTAAACGCTGTAAATAGTACAAAGTCGGTGTCTCTCATGTGTAGCACACTTCTGAAACGCTTGTTGTTGTTACCTTGACAACAGCAGATGCAGGGACTGGTTTGGGTGCGGGTGGGAGCTCGTCTGGCAGCAAGGTGTCTGAAAGGGCATCCAGTGCAGCAGTGGTGCCTCTGGACTCCTGAGGAAAACAAGTCAGAACAGTGCTTTAGGACACAAACTACAGGAGGCTACTAATTCTAAACCAAAAGTGTTATGGCGAGAAAGCTTGTGACCCGGGTGATTCTAGTCTATATATAACATGTCTGAATGAATGTGACTTGTATTTACCCCCTGCTGCTGCTCCCTCAGAAGGAGATGCTAAATAAAATAAAACTGCAGCGTGCTCGGCCTAGCAACCTGGATAACAATGCACACCGACACGGCAGACAAAAGAGTTATTCCCTTTAAATAAACCCCAGCAGAATAACTGAATACAGAAAGCATTCCATTCCAAATATGTCACAGAAGCGGCAGGGAGTTCCAGTAACCGATGTACCCACCTGCCGTGAAACATTCTGTGGCTTTGCTGCAGCGCAGGGTTGAGATGTGGGCGCGGCTGCAGCGTGCACTTTGGGGCTGACGTCCGGGCAGACAAAATCTCCTGCCAGGGCGTCCAGAGCTGAGGTATTGTCCATTGATGTCTGCAAAGGAAACGGTAGTGCTGTTAGTGTTGCAACAGATACCCCTAGCTGCTGCAGCAGAAACAGCTTTCAAGAAAGCAACTGTTTCCAGAGAGACGCATTCTCCCATGCAGGCTACACAAAGTGGAAGGACAATAAGACCACCGGCAAGATAGCGAGATGAGTTCTAATTTACCTAAAGAACACTGTTTAAAATAGTTTTGTTCAACTCATTCCTGAAGTAAAGAATATTGTGGTAAAGACCAATCCCCACTGTGGAGTAAGTGCTTGCAACCTCTAGTCCTAATGTAGACAAGTTAATTATTTGTATAAAAGTAAACACTTTCGAATCTAGGAATTTAGATATTAAAAAAAAATACATAAAAAGGAGAGATGTCAAAAGGCATTGCACTAGTAATCAAGTTTATTACTAGACAGGGCTTGCACTTTGTTCAGTTCCAGTTGTTAATAAAGTTGTTGTAGTTGGCCTCTAGCTGTGTCGGAGTCCTCGTACTTTGATAAATACAACACGGAGCACAATGTTTCTTTCTGTTATTGCTTAACATGCCACAGATGTGTTCTTGCCCTAGTAGAAGCTCCATTGTCATATTTTGTTAATAAGCCATATATCCACTTCTCACTTGAAAAACATGCACACACCTTTTTGATGACGTAATCCACGTGTGCTTACTGTTTCTACTAGGTTGCTATGCAATGAAATACAGAGAGATGCTCACAATTCAAAACAAACAAAAAAACTACAATGGTCTGAATGGTTAAAATAACAATTGTTTAAACCTAAGATACATTAAATAAAATAGAGATTTACCATTTACTTTTTTCTTGGTAATGATGGTTTAAAATCTTACCCAGATATATATATGTTTGCATCACAAAGGATCACATTTCTATTATATTATACTGTGTTTATTCCACATACCGATATTATTATTATTATTATTATTTTTAGGACTTTGGAACTGACTCAAATGTTTATTTCCACTTGAAAATAAAAATTTGTAGTATTATGTTTGTATGTTATTCAGTGGCGTCAGGAAGATGAAAAGCTAAAATCTCATGCTGACAGAGATACGTGCAACTTCTACACTTTTCTGATATATAAAGACTGACTGAGGTTTCTGACACAGTATAAAACTTTATATGGAATTCACTGTAACAGAAAACCACATGGAAGAAGGCTGGTTTACACAGCAGGACCTGCTGTACCAAATATATCAGACAAACAGCAGGAAGTGGGAGCAATCCAGAAACAGCTGTGCCTACCTGCTGTGTCTTTGGTGTTGCTGCAGAAGGGGCCGGTGCAGAATGCACATTGGGACTGGGGGCAGAGGAGACAAAATCTCCTGCCAGAGCATCAAGAGCAGCCATGTCATCCATTGGGGTCTGCAGAGAAAACAGAGCACACAGCTTCATGCAAGTGGAACAAGATAGTAACACTATAGAACACATGTGTTGAACAGAAAATAATAAAACTAATAATACTAACAATAATATTAATAATAATACTAATAATAATAATAAGGAAAACCCCTACCTTGTCTTCCTCCTTTGCTTTGGGTATGGGTGTGTCTTTATTCTACACAGAACACAACATAAGCAGTTAATATGGCATCATCCTCACTCTCTGGCATTAAAAGTAGAGTTTACTTAAACCTGTACTTACAGTACCACCAAATCTATAGTTAGGTGGAAGAGAGTCTTCTCTCTCCCCAACTCTCCCCTTATATTTCTC
>NC_054535.1:102522284-102542284 GCF_017654505.1 Polyodon spathula
ATATATATATATATATATATATATATATATATATATATATATATATATATATATCGCAAACGAAAAAAGATGACAGAGCTTATACTAGTCTCCCAGTCAAGTTTACATGTTTAGCCCAGAAAACAGCACTGTCACAATGAGTTAGGCTTGTAAAAGAGAGACACCATTATCATCCTTGAAGGTAATATGAAGGCAAAATTGGCAAATTTATAGGATTGTCTGTGTGTTCCGCTCACAAATGTTGCTCTTATGTGGTGTGGATAACTATAGTATATCTGGACACTAATGTACCCCCAACTGAATCATTATTTGCTTTGCAACCTATACAAAAAACTGCACTGTATTATGGGATTTCCACACATCTGTTGCTAGGCAGCAAATATGGTTACAGGGACTTAGCTATTAGCTGGTGAAATTAAGTGTTGAATCTCTATAAGTAACTATAGCAATGACCTACTATTACACTGTGATAAGAACTGCAATAAAAAAAAAAAAACCTTGAGAAGCTTCCATATGCTGTAATACTACCAGTTGTTAGCCGCATCAGTGGACGTCTTTTTTAATTTAGCAAGAAATGTTTCCTTTCCAAGCTATCTTTGTAATCGTCTAAGAAAAAGAAGAAAAAAAAACAGTGAGGCATCAGCTTTGTCATAACCCTACCATAAACGCTAATTAATTTCTCATCCAAAGCATGACTCTGTACAAAGACAGATTAGCATCCTCTATTGATTAGCAATGCAACTCCTGGGCTTGTAATGTGTTGGAAAATGTTGCTAGAATAGGTTGTCTCGAATGGAGTTTGTTAGCGAGTGTCCCTTTTGAAATTTGGTTATGATTGTTATATGGAAAATAATGCTGAACTGTAGATAGTTCATTTTTGTTATGTTTTGTTGAACAGTATGGTGCAACACATACTTAGTTTAACCCCAACACGCCTTTAGGTACTATAGTCGGTCTGTTCATTATTATTGTTAAACAGATTTAAACCCTTGCATTAGTATGTGCATTACACAAATGTTGGCATGCCTTCCAATGCATAAGAAAAGAATTTGAAACAGATTTGATCATTAACAAGATAATTCCCTTCAGCAAACAAATTAAGGGACTAGAGAGATTGACTGGAGACAACAAGATGTAATAACCCTAAGCCCAAAAGTGCTGTAAAAATGAAATAGTTTGAATTTGCTTTGGGATAAAGAGCTGATGCCCTTTTTACCCTTGAAATTAGCTTTTAACAGCTAACCTCCCCCCTCCCATGTGTTAATATAGAGAAAAATGTACAGCGTCCCATTCAGGGGAGCACAGGCATCACACAACATGTTCTCATCATAATGCATATTTTTCCAGTGAGGAATCCAGAGCTGGAGTGAGAGTGAGAGTGAGTGTGAGTGTGAGCGTGAGTGATTGAGTGTGTGTGAGAGAGTTTTCCCAAAGTGGAGTCAAGCCCTTGGAGATGGTGGAGCAGTGCAATGTAAACGTACCCTCTCTGTGCACAGGGGTGGGCAGGATGAGAGCACTTAGCACATGTCTTGCACTATTACCTCTCCTGTTCCAGCTCTACAACGTTCAACCGCAGACTATATCCAATAATTGTTTTTTTTTTGTGTCTGTCTGTCTGTCTGTCTGTCTTTCAGGTACAGAGCGGCACGAGTTAACGTCATGGAAGAGTTTCCATTCTATTTTCAAGTACTTTACTGAGGCTTTCGAAGCTCAGAACTGTGAAGCCAAACCCACGACGACAGTAACCACAAGGAGCTCCAACAGAATAAAGCATGAAGAGTTTTAAAAGGGAAAAGAAATCTCTCTCCTGTTGCCTTGTTTTGTGTGAGCAAGCCCCCAGCCCCTCATTAGATTGTTTTTCTCTCTAGAGCACAAGGTCGTGGTGTATACATCTAAATAGCGTTTTGCATTATTTTTAGATGACTGCAACTGTCAAAGCAATATGGGTTCACTGGTTGTGCTTCCTGTGGGCTGTAGCTTGCATTTTGTGCTGCCCATCAGTGTGCAGATTAAGGTTGACAGCAGCACTGCACTATGCAGTATGGTGCACCTCTAATTGCCCTGACATAGCCCTGCACTAAGCTAATGCCAGCTTCACACTTCCCTCCTGGTCTATTTGCTTCTTGGCTTTTTCCTATTGCTCTAAGATATATTTGATTTTATTTTTGTTTCTACCAATAATCAAACGGTGATTTTATCTTCTATTTGAAATGTTATACTTTTTAAATCCTCTTTTTTTTGTTTCATCATTTCTGTCCAATGCTGTTTGTAAAGCCATAAGTACAGTAACTGGATTGCTGTGTGTAATAATGCATTTTTGTTGCATACAAGGGTTTTTAAAAGCTGTGTTCTGTGTTAATTGTATGTGTTTTTTAAATACATTTTATCTTCACAGTTGGTAAAATATTTTAAAAGAAAACTGACATTGGCAACTTTATATAATAGAAGGCAGTAAAAATATATAATAATGCAAATACCCCAGACATACTATTACAGTTATTAGCTTTCTTTCGCATCATTGCTCACAAAGTAAAAGTTGGTTATCAGTATATAATGTATTTATTGCATTTGTCTTCCGCATTACGAAGCATCTCATCGACTTTGAAGGATGTATCGCATTTAACAAAAAAGAAATGCCCTAATATTGCAATCATTTCTGTAATTGAGGAGATCCATACAGAGTAAGCCATCGCTGTGTAGAAAGTGAACTAGAGAACGCCAGGCCTGATCATTGCATGGTCAGTTTCATGGGTCTAGCAGCCTACTGAAGAGTGCTTTACAAGTTAAGCCTGTGTGGAATGTTGTTGTGTTATAAACACAAGTTTAGAGCAATTAACAGCAACAAGGTAATCCTCTCCCCGTGTACAGCTTGGCCAAGGGTTTGCATCATTCTATAGAATAAACTCATTGCGCTTCATAAATTCATGAATTACATACCCCATTGTTCTTTTCCATATACTAATAAAATTGAAATGTGACATTTTGAAATCTAACAGGAAATACTGTACTACTATTATGACTTCCGGTAGACTTGTGTGATATCATTTTGTAGTTTCTTTGATTATATGATGTTAAATAAAAGATAAGTTCATATGGTTTTTTTTTTTTTTTTTTTTTTAATTTCTTATGTCTCATTCCTGAAATCCTAGGTGATGCAAAATGTTTGGCTATTGCTGTATCTTGTAAAGGGATAACTTAATGTTAGGAGAAAAAAATGACCTGTATTGTACAATATTGTAACTAAATACCGTCTTCCATTATTAACCAATTAACGTATCCTGTTTTGTGATCTGGTGTATTGACAAAGTTATTATTATTATTATTATTATTATTATTATTATTATTATTATTATTAGTAGTAGTGCTATTATTTCTAAGGGTCTTCCAGCACAGCTGATAAAGGCATGATTATGAATAGGTGATTACTCTGCTGATTATTTTCTTGCAATCATGTCATTGTAAACACGACCTGCTCTTTTTTCTACTCTAGGTTTAAATTATAACATTCGCTAGACTATAAGGTGAAACTGTTAAGACGACAGCAAGCTGTAGGACTTTTAGAAACCTATATAAAACATTTTGTGAGCTTGAGGATTATTCACACAATGCTAATATACAGTACTGAATACGCATGTCATGTACTTTTTCCCTGTCCCATGTATACTGTTCTCAGTGCTTCATTTTACGTTTTGAACACTACCTTTTGCTTAGTGTGTCAGTATTGTTGCCTTATAAATGAATAGCATGACCCTGTTATAACAGCCAACTGCCCAAAAGCCATAGGTAGCTCTGCCAGTAATGTATTGAACAGAACAGCCTTAAACCAAATTTAAAGCACATTTATATTTAAGATGTTAATTATTCCTGATTTTTAACGAGGAACGTTACAAAAAAAAAAACATGTTTTCCAGCAGCCAGTAAATAATGATAATTGCTACAGTTTACAGCAGTGAGTTCTTACATATACAAGCAAATAAAAAGGCCACCATTTTAATACAGTGGTTTGTACTTTTTATGCAGTGCTGGTGACAACTTATACTGAACTCATTTCTGCTTAACTTGGTTTGTAGACATTACAAGTCATAAATATTTAGATTTATATGTTTCAGAGTTACAAACTATCCATAAATACTGCCTACAGTTTGGTGTTTTTTTTTTGTTTGTTTTTGTGGGGGGCGGTGGGTGGGTGGGTGATGGGTTATCAACAAGCATGTTCAATGATTGCAATGAATGTTATATTCTATTTCCAGCAATTGCTTACTTTCACTTTTTGTTGTAATTATTTTGCTTCTGCTCTGTACCCTACCTGTTTTAGGTTGCATTATCTCCTGATATAGCCAAGTACAGTAACTGAATTGTATTTTATTTTTAATTCATGACAAAAGATACTGCTCTATCTGATTGTTTTAATATTTTATGTAATTTTATTAAACAAATAGAAACATGAGTTGCTGATTTTAAAAAGTGATCAAAATCATTATTATTGTGCAGCAAGCCTGACACATTCTGTACTCACTTAATATGTCTGTTTTTATTCAGTAAAAAATGTTACAGAACGAGCAAGAAACAATATGTTAAATGGTAGCTCTTGATGGTTTTTTTTTTTTTTTTTTTAAACAGCTAATTTAGCTCCGAGGTAAATGTTTGTGAATGTGGTCCTTTGTGTGCCATTGTCGTGGAATTCATGGAAATGTATTGCCAAGGACAGTGGCTCTGAACTGTTTTTCGTTGTGTACGCTGCCTCTCCTTTTAACGTCTCTTTAACTCAGCTGAAGACTTAAAACACCTGACCAATAAAATAAAGTGACCCATTTGAAACATTAGGTTGTCAAAATGACTCCAGAATCAGTGACCGTAAAAACGGCAGGAATATTAAGAAATGCGATCTGTATGTGTAAGGGAAGTAGGGAATGAAACGGGAGGGAGCACTAAAGAGAAGCCTGTTGCTTAACTATGTGCACGCTACCGCTTGGCTAACTCCGAAGTGAAGAGTGAAATTGAGTCTATAGGGAAAGTGATCCGAGCCCTATACTCAGATATCCGGAATGAAATCAAACCGCTCTTGACAGTTATCTGCTGATATCAGCTCAGATTATTAGCAAAAGAAATCCATTGAAATGCATCATTTTAAAACCCGTTAAATTGGAATTGGCTTACACAGCGACCTCTCTCTCTCTCTCTCTCTCTCTCTCTCTCTCTCTCTCTCTCTCTCTCTCTCTCTCTCTCTCTCTCTCTCTCCCCTTTTCCTGTGTTTTGGCCCGAAAAACGTACCTTTGTCTTCGATCCTCTGCATACGTGATCTACAAAAATAAAGAAAAACTAATAAGTAAACAAATAAACAGATTAAATAAAAAAACAAACTTTCAGATTGCGTGCTGTATAATAGCATGTTTTCTATTTGTGTTATCAAACTTAACAGATCCTTGACAGTCAAAACCATAAAAACCCATGCGTTAAAATCAGGTATAAGGTCATTAATCTTTATAAAGGAGTCATATCCTTCTTAGGGTTACAACGCCATTTGTTTTCACGTGTTGAAAACCAATACGGTCATAAAACGCACCCACAATACATCTTTGAAATCTTCCCGTTAACCCTATAGCAGCTAGTGTATAGGGGTCGTGTGGGTAAAGATCTCATATTGCCTTGGGTGAGCAACAAATAATATATAGCAGTAGCCTACAGTATCCAACTAAAGTCATAGTATAATCATAATAATTAGCAGAAATGAACATGTTGCCACAAACGATAAATCACATGAACCCGATACAGAAGTGATCCTGAGTGCTTCCTTAAGTTCCATGAAATCCTACTTAAATAACTCTTAAACAGCTCATAGAAACGTTATTCTTCTCGATTTCCCACCAGATTCACGCAGTGACCTCCTCTGTATAAGGCAGGAAGATCTGCTAAGACACATCACGCTCTGAAACGGTTCCAGGGTAGCTGCATTTTGATAATGAGCACTAAGAGTTTAAATGCATTCCCAACAAAAGGTTATTATAATGGCCTTTTGATTTTGGTTTTGCTTTTAAAAAGCACGATGTCCTCAAATAGCTCAATAGCCTGGAACACTAGATCAAGCCCAGTCTAAAATGATTTGTTTTCATAGTGACTGGCCTATTAAATAAGTAGCTAATGGTAAGTAATCCTACCACATGCACCTTTGCTCTACTTAACAGTTATCGCTTTAAATAATAAATGGACATGCAATATTTAGTTTATATGCTTTTAACAAAGAAAGTGTTTACTTAGGTGACGCTATCTGCACACTTCATCATTCAATACATCAGACACCGCGCGTTTTTTTTTTTTTTTTTTTTTTTCCATGTTACAAATTCCTTTGAAGTAATTTGCTGTTCAAACAATGGTCGCATCTCATATCGCCCACGTTGTGTTTGTACCAATGTAAAGTGTGTTCTATTCGCTTTTGTTTTCAGCAAGAAAAAGAAAAATAAGCTACATTTCTATTTAAAAACGACAGAAGCAAAATTAAACCCGCGCTTCCACATAATTCATTACTGCTTTTAAAAGTTATGTTTTTATCCGTCTTAAGAGTGAGCCAGCTTTGTACTGGTATTAACAGAGGCGAGTGGAATGGGTATAGAGAAAAGAATAATAATACTAAGTTAACCCCAGCTACCTGGCTACAGTATTCATCTATATAGAACAACGTTTTCTCTTTCCCTGTACGAGAGCCGACTGCTTAGAGTCAGATGTTTTGGGTTGCAACATGGCTTTTTAAAAATGTATTTATTTATTTTTAAAGTACGTACTGGTATAACTGGATGTATACTAAAGTTGCCTGTGATACCTGTTTTTGAGTTTAATTCGTGGTAGTTTTAATGCAGTTTCTCTTTGATGTTTTAGGTAAAGTGGATCAGTATATAGTAGATTATTTTTGGTTGCCATCGTTTGCCCCATTCTGTTCTATTACTATACGTAACTCCGAATCACATTTCAGTATCAATACTGCTATAAAATTATTTGTTACGTGGATTATTTACTGTCTACCAATACACATAAATTAGCAGAATAAACATTAGGCCTATATCCACTTTGTCTCCAACTCATGGACAAAGAGTTGATCATTTTAAAAAAATGGAGCTCTTCTAGGTCTATAATGTATATTACTGTTGCATGTTAATCGTTGTCTTATCCTGATTTCATGGCGTTCCCCTGATACCTGTCAATACTGCCTATAAAATGATATTTCAATTATTATGTGAATTATGCATGCCCTAGTGCCCGCCCTTTCTCGTGCACAATCCTACATATGAACTATTACCACAGAGTAAATGCTCGGGTAAGTTAAAATGGCACTTTCTTCCACCGTTCTATAAGGGGACTATTCCACCAGATCAGTGACAGCGCTCTATTTGCATAATTGTATGCTCTGGTCTGAAGAGAAAACTAACCCCCGAATTGTATGGGTCACTAAACTGCAACAATCAGCGTTTTATCTCTATGCTAAACAAAACCTATAGATGCTATATAGATATATATATATATATATATATATATATATATATATATATATATATAATATATATAAATATATATATAAATTAATGTTATGGTATATTCGATATATATTAATGTTTTGGTGGTCGAGGCGATGTCCAATAGAAACTAATAGATACCAAACTATTGAGTCTACAGTCAGGGATTAGCAGAAAGAAACCTAACCTCGTATTAGGATGGTCGTCAGACAACAGAGAGTGCACAGATTTTACTGATTAATTCTGTTTTGGAATGCATTAATGAAAGATGTTTATAATGAAGTACATACAATCACTTAAAAGTCATGCCTATTTTCTGTCCACGGTTACCAATCTCTCTTTATGAGTAATTATGTGAAACAATACATTAACAAACTTTTTAGACCAAAATGCTTAGTACTGTAATATGTACATTTCATCTGTAGCTATTAATATTGATCTACATACAAACATGCTAGTTGTGTATTCTTACAACGCAAATGTTTATTCAACGTATAAGTCATATTTGGCCACTTCACAGTTTATGAACTACAGCACTCAGCAGCTAATAAATTTGAAAACAGCCATTTTAATTCCATCCATACAGTAATTTACAAAAGACTCTTCTGTTTTCTTGTCATTTTTTCTCTTTTTTTGTTACTTCGTCAATCGCGCGTAAATTGTTTTCCTTCCAGCTCATTTGAAGATGAAGCAGCGTTCCGCGTGGGATTTCCGTTACCATTTGCTTTTCACTGAGATCAATACAGTATGGCATGCCTCGCGGACGTGTGTACAGCCCGACACAAACCCAAACTCTACCGAGATCAAGGCTGCCTGGACTCCTTGGAGGAAGCGCATGCCATAACGAGGGAAACAAACTGAAAAGTTAAAATACATGTTTTCTTATCACCGACTCTAACTGCATAGCGAGATCTAAAAATAAAATAAAAAAAATCATGCTCTTTGAATACCAGATATATATAACGGTAGTCCACCGGCGGCTTTTAACTCCCTTTAAGGCTCTGATGTGCATATATGCAGTGATGGTGAAATACAGAACTGACCCGTATTCGCCGGGCTGTCTGTGTCTAGTTTGGCAAATGTTTTTGCAGTGGTATCAGGGTAAGCGTTGTCCCTTAAAACACTTACTATAGGGTTTCTGTATAGTAGGCTTATTACTTTAACGGTTGGCTATGTTGCATTAGTCTTTCATAGTTAAATAAAGCCTAGACATTGAAAATATTCCATTTACAGAGGGGACTGGTATATGAAAGTTTAATGAAATAAATGTTAGTATGAACAAGAACAAAATATACGGAAGGAAATTACACTCCCTTGATTTGTAAAAAGGGTGTATCGTAAGACAGTTGTGTGTAAAAGTCAATAGGCGAATATTGAATATGGAAAGTAAATCTTCCGAGGAGAGAACTTTCAGACGAGCGTTTGTTTAACCAAGAGCAAGCACAGAAACGCTGCAAACTAGTGTGCGCATATATATATATATATATATATATATATATATATATATATATATATATATATATATATATATATATATATATATGTATATATAAAACATTGTGTGTGTGTGTGTGTAAACCCAAGAAAACAAGAACAACAATCAGTAACGTAAAGGAATGAAAAACAGACAAAGTGGAGGTGTGGTCCCAGACAAAAACCCGACAAAATACTTAATACTGTGCTTGAAAGTAATTTGAGTCCAATCATTTCAGAATTATAAAACACAGCACTTTTTGGTGTGCGTTTACCAGCGTAATAGTTAATTATACGACTGTCGGCTTTAAATGCGGAACAGTTATAATGGTCAACGGAATATCCATGTCGCTTTTAGCTGATGCATTCTTGGGATATTAAAAATGTAAGCACAACGACCGATAATGACATGCAGTAGACTATAACATATAAACACATGGGCACACGACAAATACAACCAGCTCTGCTCAACAGTTCAGATGCTTGCTTTCTTTCTTTCTTTCTTTCTTTCTTTCTTTCTTTCTTTCAATTTAATTCTGATTTGTATAAACGGTCGTCATTATAAACACGAATAAGTCTTCAGTTCCAGGTGTACCTTCGTGACTGAATAATGACAGCTTGTCAAATCAAAGGCACAAGGGTGTGTCACAGAAAGCAATGGCACGTTTGTGTATTTCTTTCCCTTGCTGTTATCTTTCAAATGATTTTATTACCGAACCTTTATCTGAACCCCATGTAAAGCAGAACCCTCTGAGACACAATGGTTCTATGGACTTTCTTTACAACGCGTTCAGAAACACTTTTTATAAGTGATTGGGCATTTACTGTAACATGAGACGTGTAACAGTAAATTGTCCTTTGATATATCAAATAATAATTGTGATATTGCTTGTTTTCATAGTCTAAACAAACTTGTTTTCAAACGAATTAACGAAGTATGTGGGCATCATACCTGTTTCGCAGTCATTGGGAATGTGGCGCTAATCGAAACAATTATTAAGAGAAAGCAAAACTGAAAAATGATTTACTTTTATAAACTAATATATGCTTGTCTTTTTATGTATATCCATAAAAAAATCTAAACCGACATGTCTTTATATTGTATATAAATATGCTATGCCTTTAAACAAACGCTTTTGAAAACGATAAATGTATGTTTTTGTCCCGATAACTTTAAAAATAGTTTACAAATACATATTTTATTTATCTACTCATACCAGCGCTTTATTAGATTTGTATTGTATTTTATTTGTGCATTAAACAAGCTCTTTAGTTGATGCATTACAAAAGTATATAGGTTTGCTCATGTATCAAATTTAATATTATGTTATTCCCTTTCGAGAAGTCAAAAGTTTTACATTAATTTCAATTACAACATTATTTTCCCTAGTTTTATGTGTCAATATAAAATGAATGGTTCTGTATTCAACTTATATTCACAGAGTGATTATATCTGTGTATTAATTAACCAGTTGTCTTTTCGGCACGTGGATCTCTAAACCTGGCAATGTTTGAATTCATTTTATATTCCTTCAATTTCCCAAATCGCGACTTCAATAAATATGATTTGTTACATTATCATCACAGAACAAAGACGTGGCATTTCGATTGCAAGGGAATCCCTCGGCGAGCTCCAGTCGTCCAGACACTGCCGAGTAAAAACATCGAGATAAAGATAATTAATATTTCTTTATCTAAGCGTCCCTGAACATTCCTATTTAATTCCAATAAACGATTTAATGGCCACTAAAGACACGATTGTTACGCCACTGTGAGTTGAAAGCGGACAGGGTTTCCTGTGATAAAGCTCAGAGATGTTGTTTTTTCATATTTTGCTGTGCACATCTTCCAGATGTGAAAGCTGCTTCTTCCTGTAAGGGGCAGAACTGAATTTTCCTTTTATTTTATCTTTTTTTTTTGTTCCTAGTGCTCAGGTACTAGTCAATGCCCCAGCGTCCGCAGAGCGCGGAGAGGTTTAATCAGCTCCTCTCACACTTGCAAATCGTTTCCCTTTGAGGATCCTACTTCTCGTTCGAGTATGGGAACGGGATGCCCTTAGCATACTGTCATTCTCTTAAGAGACTGCACCATAGTCCAAAACCAGCAAACAATGAATGCATGATCTTGTACTGTAGGACTTGAATAATAATAATAATATAATAATAATAATAATAATAATAATAATAATAATAATAATAATAATAATAATAATAATCATATATTCTTATTATAATTAATAGTATTATTATATTATTATTAGTATTTTACGCATTTATTTTAAATTATTTATATTAACTAAATCTGTTGTATTTACTTGTTTTTTCCTCCACAATCTTAATATGGCTCAAGACAGCATCACAATCATGTTTAAAATGTTCACCCAGCTGAAAAGGGTCAAGTTAAAGATCCTATTGTTTAGAATATATTCACTGTGTAATTGTTAGGATTTTAAACACACACACACACACACACACACACACACACACACACACACACACACACACACACACACACACACACACACACACACACACAGTAATACCATTGTTAAATAGTTCATAGTTGTAAAGAGTGGATTTAAAACGCAATGGATGCTGTGAATGAACTATTAACCACCAGTGTTAATCTGTTTAAATTAAGATATTTGTTTGCTGTTACAATCATAACAAAATAATCAATTGCAATTTTAAAATTTCGTTTAATACTCATGCTAACAGATACATGCTATTGTGTTTTAAAAAAAACTAAACAAAAACCGAATGTAACCTCAAGGCGAATACGTTTATATATTGCATTTTCAATAGTTATCTAGGTTAAGAATGAACGAGAACATTTGATCCAAAATGCTTAGTTCAGACTCGTGGAACTCAACCTAAAGATATGTTTTCTTTGACAATAATTACATTATCAAGAAATAAGTGTGGAATATCAGTGGTCAATAATCTGTATACTCTCCTTGCTGAATTAATCCAAGTTCACCAAACCACCTGCTGGCCGGTTTGTCCAAATGTCAATATTAATCAGAAATATTCTGTTGTAAGCTTCAACAGCACACGATTTGAAATACACTTGACCTAATGTAACGCAGAAAATAGAGACTCGTGCTTTTCTGTTTAAATGTGTCAGTTCCTTTTACATTTCTAATGTAGATTTAAACAATAAACACAATAATACAAGTGCTTTTTAATGCTCTCCGTCACAAAGCATATATATATATATATATATATATATATATATATATATATATATATATATATATATATATATATATATATATATATATATATATAATGTGTGTGTGTGTGTGTGTGTGTGTGTGTGTGTGTGTGTGTGTGTGTGTGTGTGTGTGTGTGTGTGTGTGTGTGTGTGTGTGTGTGTGTGTTTAAAGTAAGTGTTGTCTATACTGTGTAAAATTATATCAAGATGTATTATAAGCCTTGGCGCGGTTGGGTTGTATTGATTAGTGTCCTGAGCTATCTAATTTGATGGGCCCTTCATCTGCCTCCGAAGTCAGTGTAGCACCATGGACAGCGCTCTGTCTTGACCTTCAACTCGCTACCCTTAAACTTCAGATCCAATTACTTCTGCCACTATGAAACTACACCAAAATGAAAGTGATCTTTTATATGTGAGCGAGATGCTCGCTAAAGCTAAACTTCGTTCTCTACTTTAGTTCATATTTAAATGCCGTTTATTTATTTATTTATTTCAATTTCACCCAATAATTAGATCATGTCATGGAGGTTACAGTACGTGGCCAATGTTATGCACCAGTTTTAGTACTGTCCATCAGGTAGTATGTTACCTTACATATATATATATATATATATATATATATATATATATATATATATATATATATATATATATATATATATATATATATATATATATATATATCATCCGCCGCAACATTTGTTCATATTTTTTATTCCCCTCCCTCACGTTCTACGTTCTTAATAATTAAAATATAATTTATATTGTCGATATACAAACTTAATTTACCCCACTGCTTTCTTGATTGTTTATACCGTGCTATGTTTGCTAAGTTGCTTAAAACGCACTTATCTAGTGATTATTGCAACTTGTACATTACATCCTAACTGAGCTGTGTTGATAAGCAAACTACTAATTGACTGTCAGGTGTTTTTTTTCTGATTTTCAAACAGGAAGTTAATTCTGTGTTAAAGAAAGTGTAGCCTATATAAACTTCGAAAGCATCCGCACGGGCTCTGGCGGCTGGAGGATTTGTTGCTGGGGAAAGCTGTTTGATGGAGCTCTGCAGCTTCCAGACAGCTTGTTAATTAAAGCCCCTGGAGATGAGCCTCTGGAGCCACCGTCCATATCAGAACATTGTTAACTATACTGACAGCAACTAAGGAGCTGGAACGACGACTCTACCATTATCTTGCAATGCAGGCGCTTCCTTTTATCAGACTTTTACAGATGTTGTATACTGTATGATTATTATCCCAAAGAGAAAGCATATGGCACGTTGACACCCCCAAACCCCACCACCTCAATGTCTTTTATGAAATGTTTAACTGTATTGTCATGACGATATGGCACCTGTAACTGCTTCAAGACATAGGCCTACTTAGGGACAATTCCATACATATATAATTTACTGTCAGTATAATTAACGGCATCCTATCATCTAATCACTTAGGTAGCGCTGCTCTTTTCGAAATCCTTTCATTCGGGTGTAGTGATGTTTATCAAAAGGAAGGTGGTGTTCATCTACTCTTCCTCCACGAATCGCGCCTATAAAGTTTATTTTAGAGGGTTTTCATAATTGAAATGGAAACTCTTTCCATGAGACTCGCATTCAAAACGTATCCAGTCATTCGGTTAACGTATAGTCCTTATTTGAAAGATTTAAGTTGAGGGAAAACAGTTTTTGGAACACTGCCATATCAATTCGATTTATCAATTACTCCTGGTAATGCGCACTAGTTATATAATTCCAACTCTGTTCCAAAAGCGGTTATTATAGCCGGTGTCTTCTATGCATTATTCCACCTTAATCGAGCTCATATCTGCCCTTTGACTCCAGGATCTGACCGATATTTTATGCATAGGTAGAAGGATGCCTTGTTAGAATTCAGTCTAGACGAGCAAATAAATAATACAATGAAGCTGCGAAGGCGAATACGATTCATAATTTACCCCTAAAAAATCACAAATAACTTAACATAAAAAATGCCTACACCTTCTAGAGTGAATTTTAAATATATAGACAAAAATACTTAAAAAGAGTTGCTGTAAAACGACAGCAAATATTTAAGAAATATACCTCACACCAAAATATATTCGCAAATGTATAGCAAATACAGGCCTACTGCTTTGAATTAATGAGGATATTTCTTTTCCTAATGTTTTAACTTTTCTTTGTCTTTTTTTTTTAATCTGTGTCAGTTTTCTCTCTTAGAAGTCGCGGTTCTAAGTCTGTAGGTAACACAAATTCAAGCTGGGTTCCTATTTCATCTTTTTAAATGTTGGGTTGTGGCGGGGGTTTACCCTTGAAAGTGATCATCTGTTTTGCACACATTGTTTCTCGATCTTCATTCATGCCCCATAATAATAAGAAGAACACTTTCTAATTGCAAGTTTTCCTTTTCAAATAATGGGGGATCGCGAGCTTCCCCTGCGCTGTAAATACATGAAGTGGGTTTTATCAATCAATGTACTGTACATTAAAGTTTACTGAAAACGCTTTTTTTTAACCACACGCAGGGACCCTGTATATTACATATAACAGGTTCACTGTGATTATAAGATCCACATAATCAATAAATGTCCAGTGTGCTGGGAAAGGGGGCTGGGAGGTGGGATTAAACAATATTAACTCATTTTGCAGACACATTTTTTTTAGTTTCTTTGATGTAAAATGCCAGTATTTAATTGCTGTTTTTTTTTCCCTTGAAATAAATAATATTTGTTGAATGTCATTCATATTTGTGGCTCCTGTGTTTAATCTAGTATACTCGCTGTGTTACGCTTTAAAGCAGTTGTGTCATATCCCTTGTGAATACGTTTATAACCCTCTTTCGCCAGGTTACTCTTCTATCTCGTATAACCCTTCAAAGTCATCTTTAAACGGCTCTTGTGGTCTTAGGATCATTTGTCAACGTCAAATGTGGACTAGCTTCTATTTACTGAAATTAAAGCCCGTGTATCATATCTTGTAAAAAAAAAAAAAAAAAAAAAAAAAAAAAAAAAAACAAAACAAACAAACAAACAACAAACAAAACACAAACAACAAAAAAAAAAAAAAAAAAACAACATCTCGTGAGCCCAAGATGAGTTGCTGCTAAAAAAATCAATACGTTGGGCATGAGGTATACTGAAAATAAAAAATAAATAAATACATAAAAAACATAACAAAAAAACCCCTCTTTTGGTTGTATAAACTTTTTAGCTGTTCACAGTGTTTTTTTCTCAGGATTTTATCTTTAATTTATTATAAATGCAATATGAAATATCAGAAATATATTAAGCTGAGTTTAGCTTTCAGGCCGGTTATCTTTTTTTCGGAACAATCTATTGTTAGATACATATATATATATATATATATATATATATATATATATATATATATATATATATATATATATATATATATATATATATATAAATAAGATATTTATACAAATAAGAAACACATATTTTAGATGGACACTATATGAATCATTGTGAAAAGTTTATATATATTTTTTTCAATGTCCTAAATAAAGTAAAATATACATATTTTATATCTTCGATACAAATTCTCTTAGAACAGACGATATGAAATATATAAAGGACATGTTCCAAATATCAAAACAAGTTGAAAAGACACAACACTGCACACTCCCCCACGCCCCCCCCACACGCCCCCCCCCCCCCCCCCCCCCCCCACACACACATACCCCCCCACCCCCCCCCCCCCCCCCCCATATATATATATATATATATATATATATATATATATATATATATATATATATATATATACATATTCCATATAAAAACAAACAAACAATTCCAGAGCTACATACATATTCGAATTACACATACCATACACAATACACGTTTCATGTATGAATATTTACACATGCAAAATAAAATAATAAATAAAAAATAACAAACAACGATGAGAGAGTATTTTAATTACAGTAAAGCATGATTCATGACAACTAAAACAGTTGTTTAAGTGAGACAAATGTACAAGTTCCAAGCACAGGTAAACTGTGCAGGCTGCATGCTGTTTATGTTATTTGTGTGTAATACGATTTTAAAGGCGATGGAGCACAGTCATTATCCTTCCCAGTATACTTCAGAACAAACAGCCTAACTGTATTTTCAAAGGCATTAAACACGGTATTAAAATAACAACTCTTCAATGTTCTGGGCTTACAAAAAATAACGTAACCATTTCTCAAGTTTTAACTCCTGGTTTTCTTCATACGCTGTTTATTATATAAACAGCTGGTCTTTTCAACATAAATGTATTTGTTCTTTAAAGAAAAAGAAACACAACGAATTATTTTGGTTTAGCCAATGACTAAAATTATTCGACTGCACATTTTATAAAGTTTTTTTTTTTGCTACTAATACTATCACACTTTTTTCCCCTTAGTTAATTTTACGATAGCCTATTAAACACACAGGGTGTGTAACATAAATAATCAAGCATCATCCAAACTCTAGCATTGCATTAAGGATAAATAAATAGAATAAAACAAAGTAAGAAAACAAAAGATATCCAGTGAGCTGTCTCTCACCGATTTTGTCAGTTCGAGAAGTTTAAAAAAAAAAAAAAAAACAATTGGAAATATTGCTTAAAAAAAAAAAAAAAAGAAAGAAAAAAAAAAGACGGTTTATCCTGGCGCTGGAGGGTCCCAGTACACATAGCGCCATCTAGCAATCAAACCTAGAAACAAACGCAGAAGGAGCGAGATGAAGGCTCCGCAGCAGCATAGGACAGGGGGTTAGCTGAGCGATCACTGGCCAGAGACAACACGGACAAGTTTAAACGTTACCAGTTTCTTAAATATGAATGAGGTATGCTTGGGCGTTATGCTTCACTATTTAGTGAACGCGTTTGACAAAAACAAACAAACAAATAAAAAACTCCGCAAGATTTGAAATGATCCACTGATAAAAAGAGGAATGTCTACTTGCATTGTATTTCCCCTAAAGGCGTTACATTAAAGACATTTGTTTATGCTTATATAACATAACTATATAAACCAACTTCTATATGAGGGGCAGAATTGTAAAGTTAAAGATTCTGTTTTACTGAAGCGTTCATTAATAATTCTCTCATGTATACTCAGATGACAATGTAAATTAAACGGAATTACGTCCATATATAATGTTACTAGCCTAACAGTCTAATTTTAATATTAATAAAAAAAAAAAAAATAATAATAATTATATATTAATAATAATAATAATAATAATAATAATAATAATAATAATAATAATAATAAAAATAATAATAATAATAATAATAATAATAAATACGATCCTGTGGGCATATGTTTTTCACCAGTAAATTAAAACTGTAGGCTAACCCTAAAACAAAACAAAACAAAAAAAAACCTGCTATTGTTATCCTAAAATAACAATAGCAGTGTACCAGGACTAAATATCAAACCCGTAATTTAAATAAAGGCTCCTATAATAACTCAAATGAACACAAAATACAAACTGCAGTTCTTAAATAGACACCCACAGTAACACGATTATGAGGATTATTTGTATCATTATTGCTATTGGAACAATGCACAGATCTATGATGGACTATGGTCGCTCAGTATTGTATATATAAAAAAAAAAAAAATCTATTGCATCAATCCCATAACAGCTCATCTGCACTGTTAGATAGCCAGCTGTGTAATGTAACATTGATTCATTGCGTTTAAAAGTGCGTGTACACACATGCCAACTGCACTCTGTTGTGTTTTCTCACAACCTGAGATTTATTTTCTACTTAGCGCTAGTTCAACAAAACAATGCCATGTAAATGTATTATCCTCGAGAAAATACGCCAGATATTTGACGAAATTTACGGTTGCGGTATTTGTAGAAACCACAGAGAAGTGGGGTAACTTGAAACACAACCGAGCTGGCAGGAAAGCCCAAAACAGTCTTATTTTAAGCGCCTATCAAAAGGATTTGTCAAGCAGACTGTCCCCGTAGAAAAAATACTGTTCAGTCCCTTAAAAAAAAAACAAAAAAAAAAAACAGCGAATAATTGACTACAGTATAATGCAATTTATTTATTTTGTCTTTCGCCTGAAGAGTTAAAACATTACATAAATCTTCTCCTGTAAGTGGATTATTACACAAATTACAAGAAATTAAAGTAAGTGGGGATTTTTCTGTTTTTTTTTTTTTTTTTACCGTTTTTTTTGTTTGCTTTTGTTTTTGTGCTTCTCTAATCTTATTATATTTGTTTTGTTCAATGGCGAAGCCTTACATATAATTTTGCTGAACAAAAATCTTTCTAAAAGACAGCATGTCTATTAATGTGAGCGTTTGCCGTGCTTTCCCTGTGTACCAGTCTAGGTACACGTCCTGTTCTATCTCTTAGTTCGATTTAGGTGAATGATAACAGATCACTTGGATCCTGTCAGCCTGCTGTCACATTGAGGTGTACAGGTCCTTCATTTTAGTCTCTTTAAAAAACAAACAAACAAACAAACAAACAAAAACATATATCTTATCAGGCGGGGAAAAAACCACCTTGTTAATGTGTAACTATGTTGTCCACTATTTTAATGAGTGTTTCAGGGCCAGCACATGCCTTTATGAAGACTCGTACACTCATGTGAGTATAATTGTAATATTAAAATGTACCGGCCAACAACCGGTGAACTCTTATTTCAGCTTTTCTTTTTTCATTATTATTATTATTTTTTAACACTGTGAAGGCTGTGCTTTTTCATGCACCCAGCCTTTTCTTATATAAAACTAAGTTTTTAAAAGACGTCTAATAGTCACTGGAGAGTTGCTTGGACGAGGACACTATCTCCTTTATGCTGAGGAGGAGCGAAGATGTGGAACGTTTTGTTATCAGTAGTATAGGGAAAGCTTTGTAAGGTATTTTTTGCCATAAAAGCACCAGCCCCCTGCATGAAAGTGTGACCCTATCTGGCCTTGTCCACTTTCTGTCCAGTTTAGCTGTGGTAGAACCCGCCGACCCCCCATCCCCATCCCCATCCCCATCCCCTCCCCATCCCCATCCCCATCTCCATCTCCATCCCCATCCCCTTTGCCTTATACCCGCAGCTAACCCCCTTAACCTCCACTCCACCCAAAAAAACGCTTTCAAGCAAACTTTACTGCAATCGCCAGCAAATGCAAATGCAGAATGCGAGCGAGATGGGGGCGAGAAAATAAATCATAATAAATGAAAATTATTTGTTTCGAAATTGAATATTTGAAGCCCCTCAAATTCTTGCAAGGATAAAGCTGCCCATATTCTAATTGCCTCAAAATACATCACCATTTCAGAAAGAGAAGGGATCTGAAAACCTAGAGAATTTGCCCATTTGGATTAAGAGCGTTTATTTCTTCATGGCCTTTGAAGGGAAGGGGTCATGTCACTCAGAAAGAAAAGGCCATTCCTTTAACCTCCTTCCTAATACACCCACAACACAGCCTCCCTCTCTTTCCCCCTTCTCTCTCATTCTCTCCCCCTTCTCTCTCATTCTCTCCCCCAAGCCCCCCCTCTCTCTCTCTCACTCACTCACTCACTCACACACACAGACACACACACACACACACATAAACTCGCCATTCAAGTTGGCTTTAAGGCAACATGCAGCAAAGACGACAAAAGAGCCGTTTTCGTAAGGCCTTATTAATAAACTATTTGGGCATTTTCATTTTTTGTGGAAATGTGTTGTACCCATAAATGATTAATAATCCATGAGAGGACACTGTCAAAACCCACGTTTGTTCCCTGTAACTGGGGTGAAACACCTATCTAAACAAAACGATTCAGCAATCCATTATAAAGAAAAATAGAAA
>NC_054535.1:102544784-102549784 GCF_017654505.1 Polyodon spathula
AGACATGCATATTTTAAAAAAAACAAAGCAAGAGAGAAGCGGGGCTTTGAGAAGAAAAAAAAGAACTTGGAGAGAAGTTACTAAGTGACAAGCAGCTGTCAGCACTGGGCGAGTTATACATTTCTGGCTAAGCACATACTTGGTTAGTTGTAATTGCCAAACCTTCCACAAACCATACATGTGTACATGTGCTTTACTTTAAACGGTCTTTTGGAAACTTTTTTCCAAACTAATTTACAACAAGGCAACCGTAAATAGCAACGGGCACAAAGCCATAGTGTTCAAATAAACAAATACACTGAATGACGTGTTGCCCAAGACATTTCTGATTGCATTAGAACCTCCTTTAAAATCTCACATTAAAGTTTAATCAATCTGGTTACATGGAAATGCATGGGGCACCACTGGAAAGACCTGTTCATGAATGTTCTTCTCCCTTGTAATGCTCATTAATGCAAGAGGCATTAATCATGCATACTCTCTTTTACTCTGTTTCAGAATTAATTTTGCATCTTAAATAAATAAATAAACAAATACACATTTTGGAAAACACACACACACACACACACACACACACACACACACACACACACACACACACACACACACACACACACACACACACTGGAATATATATCTATATATTATATATAGTATATCAATATATATATATATATGCCTATATATCTATAGCCTATAGTCTATATTTAAATCAGCTTCAGTGAACAGGAATTAAAGTTTAGTTTGCAAAGCGGTGGAGAAAATGAATCTGTTGCAAGGAAGGGTTTGAAGACAAAAGGAGAGAATGCATAGTGGTGAGCTGGATATCTCTGTTAGTTGTCAATGCAGGTCCATGGGCAAGGAATGCTAATGAGTCAGAGCCGAGCGGGAGGGAGACTGGAGCTCCCCCTCTCTCTTTTCTCTCCCTCTCCCCCCTCCCTCGCCGTTTCTTTCTGCAACAGAATGGATCGATAGCTGACCCGATGGTTTGGCCAATGCTTTATTTATCTGGTCGAGCAATGATATTATCAGCCTTGAACGTTATATACAGCAAACGTCTTCCTAAATCAACACAAAGGGATCGCTTACACAGCGACCTCTCTCTCTCTCTCTCTCTCTCTCTCTCTCTCTCTCTCTCTCTCTCTCTCTCTCTCTCTCTCTCTCTCCCCACGACTGGGGATATTTTATACCCTGCAGTTTTGGATTTGATCCATTGCTTTAAGCTTGACGGAGGGGTCTGTGGACAAGGAGATGTATCTACACAATTATACAGCAATCATTGAGATTGTGAACAGTGATTCTCTGTCTGCCTGACTTCACTGCTTGTGTGCCCCAAATACACAGAACCTCTGTATTTACGCAGTTGACACTTACATTCTAAATATATACATACTATAAACTTTCAGAGGTGAATAATTAAAACATAATGATCTTTGCAGCAGATTTGTCCATACAGCCCCAGCATAGAAGACATGACTTACTGCGCTGTGAAGCAACTGCATTTAACCCTATTAGATGACCTGATCTTTTTATTACATGTGGTAACACTTTACATTTAGTGCTGCAACGGGAACTTCACTATAGAGGGCAAATACAATACACAATTCAATCAGGTTTCACGTTAAAGCAATTACACTTCCGATAGGTTTATCAAGAGAAACTGTAGCATTTTTTGTGGTTCATATCAGTGGTTGCTTTCCCCACTGCATGTGTGTATGTGTTGGCAGATTTGGAATAGTTTGAGTATGGGACTCTCATCGTATAATGTTTTGAAAAGTGAATAAAATTAGATGCTCTTTCAGATAGATATCCAAGATGTGAAATTACATGGACCATGGACTTGCGAGTTGATGAATAGAAAACGAGAGGAATAAAACTCTGTGGAACACTAAGTGAAATGCCTAGTAAAGCCATTTATCATGAACTGATACCCTTTAACTAGAGTTGTGTTACTTCCACTGGTCATCACGCCATTTTCACCACTATCCATTATATCCGATATATGGATATAATTCAAGGATTCCGCAAAACAACACCCCTTATAGCGCGCCCAATAGTAATTGAATACAATTCTGTCCCCCAAAACATCACCAAATCTAAAACACATTTTTAAACCATTAAAAATAAAAATAAATAAAAATAAAGACATATTATTGCTGCTGTGAACTTGTCTAATGGGGGACTGTTCATATGCCACAGGAAATAAGTAAATCAATAAAATAATGGGAATCAGAAAGCACTGTCAGTACCGTTATTGTTTATTTGCACCAATAAACAGTTTAGGTGTTGAATATGTACACCATTTAATTAAATTATTATTCCCATATTTTATTATTCGGGGATTGTATAGGCCAATATATTGATTAAATTTCATTTGAAAGATCATTATCATTACTATTCGAGAGTTTTTGTCTTATAGGGTTACAACAAAGAACACATTAAGCAGGAAGAATAATTGTAATAAATAAGTATTTTCCATCACGCCAATTTGACCTGTGGTAACAAACTGAGCATTACGCAATTAAGAACAAGTTTAAACTGCTAGAAAAGGCAATTTAACCAACATTTAATGTGTTTTCCATATTCCATACAAAGAAAGACACGAGTGTTAAATGTTAGTATTTTGGGGGAGAATTTACTTGTTGTATATAACAAAGCATATAACATTAAAAAAAAAATCCATTAAAAAAAAACAAAAAAAAGAAAAAAAATGCGCAGTAAAGCCCAAGCTTCGAAAGGCGTCATAATTTAAGAATTTTCTTAGAACTTAAATATTACATTTAGACTGTTAATTTAGCAAGCGCTATGTTTACAGTTTATACATAACGGGTTTAAAAAACAAAACAGCTACCTTAAATGAAAAGAAGGCTAGAATTTTTTTTTAATTAGTATCTGTGTACCCTACTTTGTCAAACACTTGCAGCAAACACAACTTATACACACCTAATAATATAAACTTCATATTCTAACTCCTCAGAGACACCAAAGGCTAATTTCTCAGGAAGAGGACACAGAGGCGACTTGGAATCTTTAACTCCTAATTAAGAACACAAACGCAACAACAATGGACACGCCATGCATGGAACTCACACCGCTCAGTACGAAAAAGCGGCAATATATATATATATATATATATATATATATATATATATATATATATATATATAAATATATATATATATATATATATATATATATATAAACCTGACTGACAATCATAGCGGCTATGGCCTCCCAAAATGTAGTGCTGCAAAATATCAACACATTCAGAAAAAAACAAAAAAACAACAACTGTGCATTTGTAAGAGAATACGATATTAAAATATGTTTCATTGAGGACATATAATATATGTAGATTTCAAAGACTGTGGGGACATTTGAATGGAAAAGAATACACATATACACGATTCCATTGCTGAAGGTTATAGTATCATTGCTATTATACAGCCTGATTCACAGCCTGTGATAACTGTTCGTTTGATCAACAACCTGCATCGCAATATGGATTTTCGCATACATCAGTATCCTAGAAATATTCCATGTATTCACTAGTAATACCTTGAACACATTTGCATAAGCACTGAGCTGTACACGTGGGATCGACAAGAACCGTTATTTTAAGCAGCAAACCTTAAAGGAAAACGCTAGCATCACAAGCAATTTCTAAAGTAGCAGTTACTACTGTTCGTGTTCTCATTCACACCCGCACACATCAAACACATATGTAACCTACAGGCTAGCCACACACAGAAGACATATATAACACATCATTTAAACGTTAACCGAACAAACATTTTTTTTAATTAAATCCTGGAACAAAGACAAAGATATATGATATTATATCATATATATATATATATATATATATATATATATATATATATATATATATATATATATATATATATATTATGTAATGCTTTCTCTGTAGTGATTTGTTTTCTGTATGTGCATATACTCGCTGCGCCTTGGTTACAATAGATCACATTCGTCGTTCAGTCTGTGCAAATACACCTAATCATATACATTTGCAGGGTTGATTATCTACAGGTACTTATAAAACCACCGTCTTGTATGTGGTATGGCTTTGATACTAGAATATTAACAACCCAGGCGGGTTGCGTAGAAGCATCTTGTAATGTATAAGACAGTGGGGAAAAATACACAAAAAAGCGTGGACCACGAAAGGAAAACAGCATCACCGGCGATTTAGATTGGAATCCTGCTTCATCCGGGTCTGCTTTTAGGGTAATGTTTTTAAAGATCAAGCTTTATTAATGTGTTAAGGAAGGGCTCCCATGGCACTGTACACTGTTACAGCTCTGTCTGAGAATCTATAAAACATGAATGTGCTGGAAGCAGCTAGAGGGATGGAAACCAGCAGCTATAAGCAACTAGCTAAGATTTGCTAAAAAAAAATACAAAAATACAAAAAGGACAAAATGATACCAGCAATGTGTGCACTGTCAACAGTGGCAGGCTTTCGTGACAGAACAGAGGGTAACAGAAATGAAAGAATCCCCAATGAATTATTTCTCCATGTTAGAATACTGGGATTACACGGGATTCTTAAACAGGTAATGCTGTTTATAGTTCATATATAATGTTGAAAAAGCCCGGGTATTGCATACAAACTAAAACCGTCTATATACTCATTGAAAACTGCCAACAACTAATAAAGCATTCTAGCAATACTGGCAAATACCCCACAGAACATGTCTGTGGAGGGTAGAGCTGTCTAAAGTTTCAAATAAAACATGGCAGCTCTCTATTTATTTGTTTTTTGAATGGAAAGTGACAACCTGGAATTATACAAATTAAGAAAACACGAAAACTTGAGGAAATAAAAGTTCAAGACGAAACAACCCAGATGTATTTGAAACGATATATTAAAAGTGCTTTTGTTTTTGTTTTTCTCCTGCACGACTCCATACACAACAGGAGCAGTTAAAGTGTGTACCTGGCCTGCAATGTTCGTGAACTCTGTTCTAACACATCAA
>NC_054535.1:102559784-102562284 GCF_017654505.1 Polyodon spathula
AATACGATTAAACCAGACAAAGAGAAAGTCCTGTAAGTGTATCATCAAGATTTTACTCTACAGATTGGGAAGAGAGAGAGAGAGAGAGAGAGAGAGAGAGAGAGAGAGAGAGAGAGAGAGAGAGAGAGAGAGAGAACAGAGAAAGAGCGAGCGAGAGGGAGAGGAATGGCGATAATGGCAGCACGAGAACAGCTAGGCAAAAAGAGAGAAAGTGGACCTCGGAGATTTGCCGAAGAAACGCTTTGTTAATATAGCTTTGTACGAGCGGATGGCAGCCGAGACACCTGCAATGAGCCAACAGGAGAAAAAAAAAAAAAAAAAAAAAACCCTCAAAAAACAGTTTTCAAGGCAAGTACACTTTTTACTTTCTTTCCTTCTTTATTTTTGAATCCATGCGTCTTAATATGTTTCCCCCCACAATGTGCTGTGTTATTGTATCTCATAAAAGCTAAACAATGAATGAAGTTGCATCGCCTTTTCTGTTTCATGTGTTACATTTTAGACATCAATAGTTACGTTACATGTTGCCTTGTGTGTGTGCATGTCAGGTTAGCTATACATCTCGAAACATCTGTGCTTTCCCAACTTGTAAGCTTCTCACCTGCGTTATTTATCGTTTGATCACATAATGAAAAGATCAATAGCGGCCTGTTTGTCTAAGCGATAGTGTCAACAGATTAAAAGGACAGCAATAAGATCGACTTTGTCTGAAAATACACAGAGATAAACAAGAGAACACGCACACAGGCTGGTGAATATCATATCCTTCTAGTCCCCTTTCTACCCAGACGAACACACTTTAATCCATTGTTAATGAATACAGCAATACATAAAACAGAAAGAACGAAAGAAAGGCTCCATTCTTGTCAGCACAAGCAGAGATTATGCATCAGTTTAGTAAAGTTACATTTCATAAGAGTGCCCTAGATGATCAGAGTTGGTATTTAGCGGAAGGTCGAGGCTAAGCAGTTCGAACAAGAACAGTGAGAGACGAGCAACGTCCAGAGCAGGGGCATGCAAACCGAGACCGTTACAAACATTGTTCAAGGCAATATCAACATTACAAACGTATGGCAACAGCTTTTTTTTATTTTATTTTTTTTGGTGGAGTTAAAGTCTACTTATGCTCTTTTAGGTCTTTTATTTGACTTCGTTTATTTAAATGCAAAACATATATTTTAATTAAACAGACGTTGCTGGTATTCTTTCCCAATAACTATATTGTATTGTTCTATTTAGTTATTTAAAGATTGTATTTGTATGTGTTATTTAACTTTATTTATTGAAACAACAATGATAAAACAAAATATACCCTCAACCATAGCCATCGTGTATCTACAGTTTATGATATGATTACTTCAGCATTGAATCAATTTTCCTGCGTTTTCAAATGAACACAATACACTGAGTTTGATATTGTGTTAAATAACTACAGTTTGTGTTGACTGTCCTTAACCACACATGTTACACAAACTGCGTTTCCCAACGAAAGCACACGTCGCGTTGATTACTCTTTATATGGGATACACAGTTAAACTGGATCACGTTTTTATTTATTAATTGGAGCAGTGATTGTGAACTATTGTTTCAAAATTCCATGTCAGACACAGTTCTTTTGTAGACAGTGTGATTAAAATTAAAATGGATTGCGGTACAATATTTAAAAAATGTCACACGTTTGTAGACTGGTCCTTTTAATGATTCTTCCATGTCTTATTAATATTTGCAGCGTGCATTACAGTACAAACAGTATTGTTTTGTTTGTGAGCCGCTGTACCTTATTTTTTTAATATGTTGTTTTTAGACTAAATAGTTTAGTGATTGCATAAATACCCACATTCGTGACACAATGTTCAATTTGAAACACAGTAAACAGGCATTGTTAGAACCCCGTTAATGTGTTTTAACTGAGCAGCTACGAGCCTCTAAACTTCCATCCAGACTGGTACACAACACTGTAAAACCAAAGAACGTGTGCTGCGTCTAATCTCTAAATGGCATGCAGTAAAATAGAAACGCTCTATCCTAAACGGCAGTGTTTATACGTCATTATATATGTCATTACGTGTAACGCTGGTGTTTAGTCATTTGGAACTCAAAATAATTAAACGTTATGTGTTCAAGCTGTGCCGTTTTTGCTAAGTTTAATGTTTCGATTTTATACACCAACCCTGTTATAAACGCGTACAAATATTTAAAAAGTGTTATAAATCATAAACACATGCAAGAGTTTACAAAATAAACACCACAAGATGTTTAAATCTTAAACACATGTAGAATTATAAACGCAGTGACGTGTTTGAAAAATGTTACAAATAAATGTTTTAAAGTTACAGTGTAGAATTTATGGTTTTGGTTCCCTGAAACCCACCCACCAAGACCACTCTGCTTTTGAACACTTGAGAATCTTAGGAAGAAAGGAAAGATTCACGCTGGAGACCCCCCCCCCCCCCCCCCCCCCCCCCCCGAATTGTGGACTATATGCACGATTATCAAGGGG